>NC_052621.1:21506794-21599558 GCF_016545825.1 Eucalyptus grandis
TTTCCAGGATTGGAATCACGTAAAGACTTCAATAAATGAGACACAAAGTATCATGCCACTATCTGTTGATGAATTGGTTGGCACTCTTTAGTCTTATGAAGTGGAGCAAATCAACGAAAATGAAGATCCCAAAGGTAAAAAAATCTATTGCGTTGAAATCTAATGATGATTAAGATGTCACAGATTCTGAAGACGATATGGACGATGAAGAGCTTGCTCTCATGATAAGAAGATTCAGAAAGCTTAATAGAAAAGGAAGTAGATTCAATCCGAAGAAACAAAGTTCTCAAAAGCTACAAAATAAATTAGCTGAGGATGATGAATCCAACAAGGATGTAATATGCTTTGAATGCAAGAAAAAGGGATATATCAGACCCAACTGTCCTCTGCTGAAGAGAAAGAAAGGAAAAGCTGAGAAATATCGAAATTCACTTAAAGTAGAAACTTGGAGTGATATCGAGTGTGAAGAAAGTGATGATAATTATGCCAATATTTGTCTCATGGCACACTCAGAATCAGATTCAGGCTCAGAAACAGACTCAGACTCAGACAATAAAATAGAGGTAAGTAATTTAAAAATTCCTGCTAAAGTCTCCAAATATATTGATGAATTGTGTCTTAGTCTCAAAACCTCTCTCAAGAGGATTTCCAAACTTAAAAGGGAAAATTCTGCACTAAAGCAACAGGAAATTGTTTGGAAAGAAAATGTCGAAAGTTTAGATAAAAATGTTATCACCTTGAAAGAAAATGCAGACAATCTTTCAAAAGAAAATACATTTTTGAAAAATGATATCTCAAGTATTTCTAAAAGGTTTTCTATAAGATCCGAGAAATTAGAAAAGATTCTTTCAGCACAAATATCTTACTTCAACAAATCAGGTTTGGGAATGACTGCTGAAAAAGTTTTTGTAAAACCTGTAGGCCGTAGTGCTCTTAAATGTTCTTAGTGTAACAACTCAGAACACTTTGAGAAAGAATGTTCTATGGTTTGGAAACCTATGAGGAAAGTTTTGGCAAAAACTGTATATCACACTAACTCTACTGGACCCAAAAAAAATATGGGTACCAAAGAAAGCTTGAGTCTGTTTTTTAAATGCAGGTCACTATCAACAAAAAGGTTAAATGGTATTTGGATAGTGGAAGCTCGAGACATATGACAGGAGACTCAAACTGCTTTATAAAGCTTGTGCAAGTTAACGGTGGAAAAGTTTCTTTTGGAGGAAATAGCAAATGAAGAATTGTGGGATACGGAACTGTAAAGATTGGAAGTCTCACGATTAGTAATGTTTCCTTAGTAGAAGGAATCAACTACAACTTGCTGAGTATTAGCCAGCTGTGCGACACCGGTTTTAAAATCAACTTTCAAGAAGGAATATGCTCAGGAACTAGTAAAGACTCCTCTTAGACTTTCACAGGGCGAAGACATGAGAATATCTATCTCTTGGATATTAAACTAGAAAAATCTCAATATCTAATCTCAATTCAAGATGAAGCAACTCTATGGTACAGAAAACTTGGGCACATCAACATGAAGCAAATAGCCAAAATCTAAGCAAAGAAGTTTGGTTGTGGACTACCTAATCTGACATACCAAAAGTCTGACCTATGTACACCTTGCGTATTGGGAAAACAGATAAGAAATTCATTCAAACTAATAAATCAAGTGTCTACTAATCGTGTACTGCAGCTCTTGCATATGGGTCTCTTTGGACCAACTAGAACTCAGAGCATTGGAGGTAAGAAATATTGTCTAGTAATTGTGGATGATTATTCACGATTCACTTGGGTATATTTCCTGGCAGGTAAGTCTGAAACCTTTTCTTATTTTATAAAATTTGCTAAGAAAGTTCAAAATGAGAAAGGGTATGTTATTTCCAGTATACAGACTAACCATAGAGGTGAGTTTGAAAATCAAGACTTTGCTAAATTCGTGATGAATCTGGTTTCATCATGTATTCTCCTCTCCTTATACTCTAGAGCAGAATGAAGTTGCGGAAAGGAAGAATAGATCGTTGCAAGAAATGGCTAGAACTCTTTTAATTGAAAGTAACATTTCTTCTCGTTTTTGAGCGAAAGCAGTTTCTACGGCATGCTATATTATCAATAGAGTATTCTTAAGGCCTATTCTGAAGAAAACTCCCTATGAGTTGTTCAAAGGAAAGAAGCCAATTGTTTCTTATTTTCATGTGTTTGGATGCAAATGTTTTATATTGAAAAATGCAAATGATCGAATTGGTAAGTTTGAAGAAAAATTAGACGAAGGCATATTCCTTGGATATTCAACTACAAGCAAAGCCTACGAGTATACAACAAAAAGACTCAATTTGTGGAAAAATCGATGAATGTCAAATTTCAAGACTTTATACAAAATCAATTGATTCAGACTTAACCTGAAGAACCTGAACTTGCTCCAGACTCTACAAAGTCTAAATCTCCAGAAGCAGCTCAGACTTTAGAAGACCAACAACAAGTGATCATTGAAGAATCAAATGAAGAAAATGATCAACAGTCTGACAAATCAACCAGCAACTGGAAGCACAAGTCTAGTCACCCTAAAGAACTCATTATTTGTGACATTAATGAGGGAATTCGTATAAGATCCAAAAGGCGTGAAGAGTCTAATCTTTGTGGCTCTTATTTCGAAATAGAACCCAAGAGCATAGAAGAAGCGTTAACCGATGAAAGTTTGGATTGAAGCTATGCAAGAAGAACTCAGGCAATTCGGTATCAATCTTTGTGCGGGAATTGACTCTTAGACCAAAAGGTAAATCTATCATTGGAGTTAAATGGATTTTCAGGAACAAGATGAACGAGAAAGGAAAAGTCGTAAGGAACAAAGCAAGACTCGTGGCTAAAGGATATACGCAAGAAGAAGGGATAGACTATGATGGAGTGCGGGACACCGGAGTCATATGCCTCAAGGGACACAAGTCGCCATAACTTTAAAATGGTACACTTAAGTGCCATCATCGGAGTAAAATGGGACACTTAAGTGCCACTCGCGAAAATCCGCCAAATGGCTGACGTGGCGACTTTCCGGCGAGCTTGGTCCAAAACGGCGTCGTTTTGCATGCTGACGTGGCGGAGAAAATGCAAAAACGACGCCGTTTCGCGTCTACGTGTAAATAATAGTATATAAATTAATTAAATTAGATTTAAAATATTCAAAAATTTAAAAAAATAAGAAAAACTTAAAAAAATTTAAAAAAATTAAGAAAAATTTTAAAAATTAAGAAAATTTAAATATTTTAAAAATTAAGAAAAATTTAAAAATTTTAAAAATTAAGAAAAATTTAAAAATTTTAAAAATTAAGAAAAATTTAAAAATTTTAAAAATTTTAAAAATTAAGAAAAATTTAAAATTTTAAAAATTTTAAAAAATTTTAAAAATTAGAAAATTTAAAAAAATTTAAAAAATAAGAAAATTTAAAAAAAAATTAAAAATTAAGAAAATTTTAAAAATTAAGAAAATTTAAAAAAATTAAGAAAAATTTAAAAAAATTAAGAAAAAATTTAAAATTTTTTTTAAAAAATTAAGAAAATTTTAATTTTTTTTTTAAATTAAGAAAATTTTAAATTTTTAAAAATTAAGAAAAATTATAAAAAATAAAATTATAAAAAGTTATAAAAAGGGGGGTGGGAGGCCGAACGGGCGGCTCCCTTGCGCCGCCGGCGGCTCCCTCACCGCCGCCACCGCCGCCACCTCCACCGCCGCCGCCTCCCACCCCACCTTTTTTTTAATTTTTTAATTTTTTAAATTTTTAAATTTTTAAAATTTTTTAATTTTTTAAAATTTTTAATTTTTTAAAATTTTTAATTTTTTAAATTTTTAATTTTTTAAAATTAAAATTTTTAAAATTTTCTTATTTTTAATTTTTTTTTTTAATTTTTTAAAATTTTCTTATTTTTTTTTTTTAAATTTTTTTTAAATTAAATTTTTAATTTTTTTTTATTTTTAAAATTTTTAAATTTTTTTTTTTTAAATTTTTAAATTTTTTAAAATTAAAATTTTTAAAATTTTCTTATTTTTTTAAAATTTTTAAAATTAAAATATTTAAAATTTTCTTATTTTTTAAATTTTTTAATTTTTAAAATTAAAATTTTCATAATTTTCTTTTTTTAAAATTAAAATTTTTAAAATTTTCTTATTTTTAATTTTTTTAATTTTTTTAAATTAATATTTTATAATTTTCTTTTTTTTTAATTTTTAATTTTTTTTTAATTTTAAAATTTTTTAAAATTAAATTTTTTAAATTTTTTTTTTTTTTTTTTAATTTTTAAAATTTTTAAAATTAAAATTTTTAAAATTTTTTTTTTTAATTTTTTTAGTTTTTTGAAATTGAAATTTTTAAAATTAAAACTTTTTAATTTTTAATTTTTTTTTAATTTTTATCTTTGATTTGAGCCGTGAGCCACGTAGGCAAATAATAATAATAAAATATTGCCATGTAGGATTTCCAAGGGTCGCGGAGGTGGCACTTAAGTGTCCCATTCGAAAAAAAGTGGCACTTAAGTGTCTTAGTTTTGAAGTTATGGCACTTAAGTGTCGGCATCTTGAGTTATAGCACTTGTGGTGTACTTGCCGCCGACTATGATGAGACTTACCGGTAGCAAGGTTAGAAGCAATTAGATTATTACTTACTTTTGCTTGTTATAAGAATTTGGAGTTATTCCAAATGGACGTCAAAGTGCCTTCCTAAATGGATTCATCCAAGAGGAAGTCTATGTGGAACCACCTCCCGGTTTTGAAGACCCAAGGAAACCAAACACTGTATTTAGACTAAAAAAGGCACTATATGGTCTAAAGCAAGCACCTCGAGCTTGATATGACAGACTAAGTAAGTTTTTGATCCAAAATGGTTTTGTTAAAGGTAAAGTAGATACTACTTTGTTTATCAAAAGAGAAAGCAAAAACTTCTCGCTTGTTCAAATTTATGTTGATGACATTATTTTTGGATCTCCTAATGAAAATCTGTGCAAGAAATTCTCTAAGACTATGCAGAATGAGTTTGAAATGAGCATGATGGGTGAACTATCCTTCTTTCTCAGGCTTCAAGTAAAACAATTGAATGAGGGAATTTTTATTCACCAAGAAAAATATGCTAAAGAACTTGTGAAAAAGTTTGGCTTGGAGAATTGCAAAAAGATTGATATACCAATGTCAAGTTCCTCGAAGCTAGACAAAGATGAAGGAGGAAAGAAAGTTGACTAGAAGCTATACAGGAGTATCATTGGTTCACTTCTTTATCTTATTGCTTCTAGACCTGACATTTTGTTTAGTGTTTGTATTTGTGTCAGATTTCAATCAGATCCCAAAGAATCTCATTTAAATGCTACAAAACGTATCATCAAATACGTTGCATTTACCTCAAATTTAGGTCTCTGGTATCCTAAAGAATGAGACTTTACTCTTCTTGGATATTCAGACGCAGACCTAGCAGGATGTAGAGTTGATAGGAAGAGCATCTCGGGCACTTGTCAATTGCTTGGGAACAAGACAATATCTTGGTTTTCGAGGAAGCAAAGTACCATATCTCTTTCTACAGCAGAAGCAGAATATGTGGCTCTTGGAAGTTGTTGTTCACAAATTTTGTAGATAAAACAACAGCTAAGAGACTTTGGAATAGAAGATTCGTGCACTGAGATCAAAGATGACAACACCAGCACAATCAATCTCACCAAGAATCCAATTCTTCATTCAAGAGTAAATCATATAGAGATTCGACATCATTTCATTAGAGATCATGTTCAAAATGGAGAAGTCTCGATTCAGTTTATTGACTCAAAGAATCAACTAGCGGACATCTTCACAAACCTTTGGAGAAAAGTCAATTCGAGCTTATTCGTTCCAGACTCAATATCTTAAAGTCTGAAGAAGTTCAGACTCAGGGATGAAAGTCTAATGACATTCAGACTCAGAAGTTCAAGATTTACGATTGTAAGTATTTTTTTTTAAAATAATCTCTCGGATAAAATCTCAAAAAGGTACGATTATCTATTAATCTGTAATTGATTGATCTTGAAAAGGTACGATCATCTTCCCCAGTTTTCGTGATTATTGCATTCATTTTCGAAAAATGAGTTATTTTTGAAAAGACAGTTATCTATTTCTTCAAAAAGGCAGTTATTTTGAAAATGCATTTTCTATTTTTTCCTTTTTACGTCGTTCAGTATGCCTCTTTTCGACTACTTTATATATTGTTCGTCTTCCTCAAAAACCCTAAAAGTATAGACCTTCGTTTTCTTACTTTTACTCTCTAGTTTAATCTTCAAAGTTCTCACCTTTTTTCGCGAATCGAGTTTGGAATCTCTCAAAAACTGTGAGAATGGCATCCCAAAGAAAGTCTTCAAGGATCGCGAATAGGGGATCACAACAAATGCATGAGGGTCCTACACATTTTGACCTTACCGATGAAGAAGAATCTCCAAGATAGCAGCAGAGCCCACAATATTCTCAACAGCGTCAATCTCCTCAAGCTAGACCTCAAGGTAGTGTTCATAGAGCGGAGGAAGAAATCATTGAAGGCGCAGAACCCGTAAGATCTCAAAAGCCCGCTTTTATCTTTAGGCTTTACTCTTCTTTGAAGAGGGGAGGGACTCCCTTGAAATACATCGACGAATTTTTTTAAAGATAAAGGGTATCGAAATGAAACCCTCTTTTTGCGAACAATGGAACGATTGGAGATTGCTCCTGCGGGGTCGGCAGATCGAGCATTTGCGAATATTCCCAGTGATCCACGTGTTGGAGGACTTAGTCAGCCTGATAGGAATGATGATGACAAAATGTACACTCAGTTCAAGCCTAGAATGGGTGTTGGGACAAATATTCGAAGCAAAAGGACAGATTTGTTTCGCTCGGATGAACACAGGCGACTTTACTCTAAGTTGCTAAAAGGAGGGGTAATCAATCAGAGAAGTGTAGACTTTGATTTTCTTGATTATGTGAATGTGAAGCTGCGAGAGAAATTTTCTAAACTTCAACTTGAGCAATTTTGTTCTGAGACGACTGAGGCATATCCAGAACTTACTGCTTACTTCTATTCTAATCTCAGTTTCTTGGATGCGAATAGATTTTTGTTTAGTATTCGAGATGAGGACTATGTTGTTGACATGGACACATTGGCGGATGTGATTGGAGTAGAGTGAGGGGCTTTCCAATCGATTAGTGTGTCTGTTGGTCGTGCGACAGTAGAGCTTGTTTGGGATGGAATTGCTGAAGGAAGAATTTTGTACTTGAGGATGAATGCTTCTAACATTTTGCTTCACAAGATTGTGATCAATTGCCTCAGACCCAAGTCAACCTCGAAGACAGACGTCTCTAACTCCGAAGCAAAGTTGATGTATGCCATCAATGCTGGCAAGAAATTCTCTCTGCCTCACACAATCATGTTTCACATGTACAAAACAATGGCGAAAGACAGGGCAACTTCATTACTCAGGGCTTGTTACAAAGCTTTTCAAACGATTCAATGTTCAGCCTCCCAGGATTTTATGTGTTCGATCATGTGATCAAATGGTAGTGGGACTGAAAATGGTTTCCAAAATGCGTTTGAAAGAGCTGGACAAGGCTTTGGAGTGATTGAAAGAGAAAACCCCTGTCAAGTCACAACAAGGTTCTTCAGTTGCTAAACGGAAAGAGAAGGAGCCCATGACAGCTCCATCCAAGAAAAGAAGAGCACTTGTTCTGGAGGATGAAGAGGATGAGGATGATATTACCATTTCTGCTCTTGCATTGAGAAATCTTCAAAGTGCTGTTCCAGAAACTAAGGAAAGAGAGGATCGAGACATGGAAGAAACAGAGCATGGAGAAGCAGAAGAAAGGAATGGAGAGAGAGAGAATTGATGCAAAAAGAAGCAGAGGAAGAAAGGATTGAAGAAGAAGAAGGGAGAGGTGAAGAGGCAGAAATAGAGCATGAAGCGTAGTTCTCACCTCCTAAGGGCATTGAAACAGGGGGAGTTGCTGAAAAAAGAGGTACATCTTCAATTGTTGTTACTAGTGAAGGTGTTAGTCGCTCACTGCGGATCCAGAAGACATCTTTGTGTCTCAATTCCCCGAGGAAGGTCATGAAGTTTCATCGCCAAATCTGAGCGATCATGCTAGCTTACCATCATCTGCAAATACTCCCACTGATCATGCGAAGCCGGTACTCAACCGACAATACGGTAGACTTTCACAGAATTCTTGATGTTCTTATGGAGATGCGAGGACAGATTTATGCCCTGGGTTGCGAAGTTCAGAATTTGCAAAGTGCGGGTCAAACCTCTTCAGTTTCCTTGCATGATCAAGTCCATGCCCTTGCTCTTCAAGTTCAAGCAAATGCCAAGGGTGAAGATGTGGCTCAACTGAAGGAGGATTTGAAAAAGCCAGAAGGGATTGTCCAGTCAATGGGAGATTTCCAGTTTGTTCACGTTCCTAGGCAACCTTAATTCCATTATCTTTTTTATCTCTACCTTTTTCATGCTGACAAAAAGTGGGAGAGATGGTGCAGATTTGAAACTTAAACTTAACTTTTGTTTGACTTTACTCTTTGAATGACTTTTGTTTGGTTGTTTGGCTTTGACTGAATTTGGTTTGGTTTGTTTGATCGTTTGGTTATTTTAAGCACTATTGGTATTCCATGGCAAAGATAATTGTTTATTTACAGGACTAACCTATTTCTTGTGGATGCAGATTTAATGATGTTTATACTAAGTGAATTATCTGTTGTGAGATATCCATGTTTGCTTGAGTATTGTTTTGCAGGTCAAAAATATCCAAATCTGTAGGAAAGTTTTGTCACTATCAAAAAGGGGGAGATTATTGGAGAAAACTTCTTTGTGTGTTTTGAAGATGACAAAACGTTTCCATCAGTCTAGTCTGAAGACTTGCAGACTCTTTAGTCAAAGTTCGAAGATTGCTGAACCGCTAGACTCAAAATTCAAAGTCTATCCTCATTGACAATTTCTAGACCGTCGAAAAAGACTTATCCAGAACTGAGTATCTTGTTAAGGATTTGATTCTATTGACTGAAGAAGGTCTCTCGGCTAGAGATAGCATCTTGGAATCAGTTATTCGTTTTGATTCGGATAATTTAGATCCGTTGATTGGCGAAGCATACTTGGAATGTTCTACTTATGGAAACCTAGATCCTGATTGTATGGGCGAGCATGATTGGTGGGCTATCGTTATATTCCTTAAATAACTCGAAATCTCCCTAATTGATTATGTCCAACGGGTAGATTGGAAGAACTCCTTTGGTAAGTGCCAACGGGTATGAAGGCATGGAGGAGTATATAAGGAAGATGTTCCAGTTATTCGACTGTGTGCGTGATAGAAGAATTCCAAAGTTTGAATCTCCTTGTTCTTTGTCAATTCAATTGTTAAGCAAAAACTTGTACTCAAAAGAGCGTTTATATTTCTGTGAGACCTTGAGGAAGTGTAGCAGAGTCTCTACATTGTGGAATCAAGGAAGAGCAATACTGTAACAACTCTTTTGATTCTTAGTGAAATCCAGCCAGTAGGCTGTCAGTGCGGAAGAGTGGACGTAGGCTTGGATCAAGCCGAACCACTATCAACTTTGTGTTCTTATTCTCTTCCTTAAGCTCTTTACTTTGATCGTAACTCTGTTTGATTATTAGAGTCTAATTTCCTTTTCATAATCTATTGCTAAACAGAATTTGTTTAAAAGCAAAATCATTTTCTTTACATTACGAAAATTTATTTTCGCACCTATTATTCCCCCTCTAGGTGCTCGTACTAGCTTTCACAACAACAATTTAAGGGGAAAAAAGTTACTAAAATAGATCTCGAGTCAAGTCGGGTATGGGTCTCATGTGAGTCGTTCTATTAGTATTGCAAATAAATTGGTCAAAACAGATTAAATTAATCAATTTGGGTCGAATAATTTTCGACCGGATTTACCTATTTGACGATCCTATGTATAAATCACTTTTTTTTTGCACAAGGTAAAGAGAAACGTGTTTAAGCATGTCCCATGGAAGCCATAGGAAATGAATTGTGTGCACAAAAAGCATGACATCTCATGATAAGCCTTTGAATTTGATGAATTTACAAGTGTCTGCCTAAATTAGAAGGATCATTTGAGAGTACATATAATGCTAATTGAAGTATGAACTTTGCATAGTTGATATTTGACGTGACATTAGATTTATAATAGTACTTTTTGTTTTATTTGGTAATAATTTTTACCTTGTATGTTTGGGATATGCCGGATTTCCCATTTGATGTCTTGTTTTAGGTACTCAACACCCTTCTCCCGTATATATATTACTTGTAGGGAAAAAACTTCGTAATGAGTTACGTTCTAGTAACATTTATGCATGGTTAACTCATGACAATCATATAACTTTTCATAGATTAAATTTAAATGGCACACAAGAGGACATGCTGCAGGAGTTCAGCCGAGAGAAAGGTTGTTACATTACTTTATCTAATTTCTTTGGGGTGGTGGCACTTATGTAAAGATCCAAGATTGATCAATCGAAAGATTGACTCCTCTAAAAGGCTGTCACTAAGGCCGTACAAGCGATGCTACTGTTGAGCATATAAAGTGAAGGGTTCAATTTTTTTTTATTGATTTTATGCCACAAAAAAGAAAGGGAAAAAGCAACGAAAAACCCTGACCTTTGCCCAAAGTGACACATTTACCCCATCAAGGGCATTTTTTTCTTTTTATTATGTTTTTTTCTTCTTCTTCCCTCCGCCGGCCATGGTGGAGCCGAGGCGGAGGAAGCCGGCGTTCGGCAAGGGTCGCCCTCGCCGGCGTCGGGTGAGGGCGAGAAAGGGTGGCCCTCGCGGCATCGGGCGAGGGTTGTCCTCACCAAACGCGAGGTGAGGGCAGGGACACCTTCGCCCGACGCCGGCGAGGGCCACCCTCGCCTACGTCGGCGAGGATGGCCCTCGCTAGATCGGCGAGGGCGGGGACACCCTCGCATGACACAAGCGAGGGCGGCCCTAGCCGGCGACGGGCGAGGACGGCGGGGACACCCTCGCCGATGTAGGCGAGGGCTGCCTGGCGGCGTCGAGGGGAGGACGGCTCTCGCTAGATCTTGCGAGGGCACCCCTCGCCCGACGCAGCGAGGATGGCTGTCGCCCAACGCCGGTGAGGGCCGCCCTAGCTCGATGCCGGGGAGGGTGACCCTCGCTTGACGCCGGCCGGGCAGCCCTCACCAACGCTGACTTCCCTCTGCCAGCCAGCCGGCGGAGGGAAGAGAGAAGAAAATAAAAAGAAAAAAAGAGAAAAAAATTTAAAAAATGAAAAGACCAAAATGCCCTATAATTTTGGGGTAAATGTGTCACATAACAAAAGTTCAGGGTTTTTTGTGTTACAAAAAAAAAGTTTGGGGTAAATGTGTCACAGTTTGCAAAGTTCAGGGTTTTTCACGTCACAAAAAAAAGTTTGGGATAAATGTGTCACTTTAGGCAAAGGTCAGGATTTTTCGTGGCTTTTTCCCAAAAAGAAAATATAAGAGGACGAAAACAATAAAAGTCTTCCTTTTAAGTATTGAAAATGCTCAAACTTGTTAGCGATTGTCACTTTGTAATTATTGGATTGATTGGTGGAATTTTCTCTAGCTGGCTTTTCTTATGGTGTAGGTACCAATACTCGGATTGAATCACATAAATATTTTGTATTCTCTATCACTCCTCATATAATTCTCTTACGATTTTGTGTTGATTAATTGGAAGATATGGTGAGTTTCTACAATTATTTTATAGGAAGCTTTAATCAAAGAATTCTTGAATTTGTTGTGATTGCTATAATTAATAAATAGTAAACACAAAAATCCTGTAAAAGATGTTGACTTAACCCGAAAATGGCTAATTCCATGAACAATTGAATTAATATATTATTTTGTGGATCAATTTTCCATAAACCAATCAAGCTGAAAGATGTGACAAGTGGTGAATTGAGAGAGAGAGAGAGAGAGAGAGAGAGAGATGGGAAGAGTGTGTGGTGGTGCCCAAGTGAGGATGTGTCACTTCCTTATGCCCCAGTGAAGATAAAAAGTGTTTAGGAAATATCCCATGAATAACGTGGGAATCGAATTGCATTGCTTGCCATCCTCATGTTTGAGTACATGTAATGTGGTTTTGGCAAGGACTTCCCATATTTGACATGACATTAGATATACAACTTTTACCTTTTAAATAATCTAAATTTCTTAATTGAGGTCTCTTTTTTAGTATTCAAGGCCCTTCTTTTAAAAATGCATGTGATGTAACGAAAATATATATATTTCATAAAGAGTGATTTTCTGATCAGATATGGCAATCATATAATTTCTCAGAAATCAATTTTAGATTATAAACAAGACAAAATTATAATCATCTAATGTCAAATTCAAGAACTTTTATTGGTTTCATGTGGAGAAAAAAATGATTCTAGCAAAAAGATAAATTAAAACTTAAATCAAAGTCGAACTAGTATGGCTAAGTCAATTTTATAAGTCAAACTAAATATTGCTGCGAAGGGAATTGCTATCCATTGAAAAAAATCAAAATGCGCATCAGAACCTCCCTTTTTAATTCCACAACCATTTAAAATGCTTAAGAAAGTCAAATTTTTCTCATCAATTCAGAATCAGAACAAGCAAAACTCCAATAGGAAGAAACTCCATATGACCCCTCCCCTAACTCCACAAGGGGAAATAGAAAATAAATCCAATCCACAATCACGCAAAGTCAACATGAGGCTGCGGTGGTTGGTGTTGGAGGCTCCATGGGCATCGCTATTGACACTAAAAGGAAGAAAGGAAAAAGAAGAAGAGAAATGCATTGCACATAAGAGAGAGACAAGAGACTAAAAGTGAGCCACCATCTAAGCACATGGCGATCAATAAGTGGGGTAGAGCATGATTCACTCGAGGATTCAACACCATCTAATATTTTCTCATACTAGATAAAGGATTCATGTCATTTTGAAAACACTCAACAAGTTTGTCTAAATTTGCTCTTAGGTATCTCAACTGAGAACTCAAATTACAAATTTATTAGGAGAAAGTAAATTAAAGTAGATATTCGACTTAGTTAACTTGTAAAAAATTAATTTTTACTGAAGTGACGGCCACTGTTATGGAGAAAGCACCATCAGATTATACCCACATATATATAATGAGGAGAAGGCTATTCTAGCAATATAGGATCTTAATAGGCGTACTTAGAGAACAACTTAAATAAATTCTCTTATGGTCCTTTTATATAGCTATGGATTCTTCATCTACTTAATTTCTGCTCCGTAAAGAAAATCGTCCCTCAAGGGGAATAGAGCTCACCAAGGCATTGTAGTTCTCTCCCTTTCAAGTTGCTGTCATGGCTACAAACTCTAAAATATCATTTACCCTTAGTGTTTATGCGCCCAACATTGTTGCATTAAGACCTGATGATACAAAATATACCCTTTGGGAAACCTGAGTACTTTCACTAACTAAAAGTCGAGATTCGTTGGGATTTTCCATCGGGTGCCACTGTTGCCCCACCAAAGATGGTAGATCAAGATTGTAGGACGTAGTTTATCGCACATCTATGATTACTACACCACTATCAATATAACATGTATAATTTTTTTCAACACTTGCCACTTGGCTTGCTGTGAACATATTCCACAATAATCTGTTTTTAATCAACAAATTTTTTAATTATGTGGCTTACCTTTTACACGAGAGATATTGAGATTTATTTAGGAAACCAACAATCTTTTTTTTTTAATTGATTTATTTTATTGCAAATACTGCAGGTTAGATTTTTATTTTTATCCTTTTAAGAGGTTTCTTCTCCTCTCTTATTTTTCCACAAGCTCCTTGAACCTTTTTAGATTCATGAGACCCCGCATTTATTTTAGTCTGAAAGTCACTCTCAATGGAATCTTCGTCATAAAGCATTAGTCTTTTCTCATATGCCTAAGCTAATGAATTCACTCACTAACATGATTTTTAAGTCCTTAAATTCTTCTAGAGGGCTTATAATAGGATCGTGTTCCTTAATAAACATCACATCTAAAATTTCTACTCCCCTGATATCATCTCCATAAGCCCCAATTTGATCTACTTGTCATTCTAATCTTCCACATTATTGTTTGAGGATCTCATAATTGTTTATTTTAACATTTTGAAGAGACTGAAATCTAATGGTTTGTGTCTTTGTTGCGTCTTAAAACTCTTCTTTTAGTATGTTCTTATATTATTGTCGCGACCTCTTTTTTTTCGGCGCCCGCAATCGGGTACGAGAGCCTAAGGAGGCTAATGGCTCGGCTGAAATTAGTTATGCCCGGACTCTCCCAAGTCCACCAATTCACGACTTTAATAGTCTAAGTTTTTAACACCGTAAATCAATTTTTAAAATGGAGTCGCCACTAATCGATTTGGGGTGGGTTGATTAGAAACCCAAGCAAAGTATCGGGAGAAATACTCACTCCTGGGCAACCAGAGAAATTAGGATCGGGGACTTGATTACACTAGTTAATCACTAATGCCCTTTCGGTACCTAATGTTGTTTAAACCTTGGGGTTTTTTGGATGTTCGAGAGATTTTCCATGCATTTTGGAGAAAAACATTTTTTGGGTCTTTTTCTAATTTTTTTGACATAAAAGGGATTTTTTTTTGGATTTTTTGGTATTTTTGGAAAAATACAAGTCTTTTTTGGCTTTTTCTGAATTTTTTTGCTTTTTCATGAATTTTTGGCTTTTTTTTTTTGGATTTTTGGCTCTTTTGAAAATATGGAATATTTTTTTTATTTTTCTGAAAATAAAATATTTTTAAATATTTTTCAACATTTTTGGAAAATAAATTATTTTTTATTTTTTTCTAGATTTTTGGAAAATAAAACATTTTTAACATTTTTAAAATATTTTTCTTGAAAATAAATCATTTTTATTTTTAAAAATAAATTATTTATTTAAAATATTATTTGAAATAAAACTTAAAAAGCCAACTCAGGTCGGTTCCACGAGTTGTGTCCGACCCGGCCGGCGAGCCGAGCGCGGACGGGCCGCGTTGCGGGCTCGACTCAAATTTTTCTCCCTTTTTTTTTTTTTTTTTTTTTAAGAAACGGCGTTGTGGCCGGGTGTTTAGGGACACCCGGCCCGCCGACAACCCGGTCCAATAGCTCGCTCCACGACCCGGCTCCCCTGCGAAAACCCTACCCGGATCCAACCCGACTCGCGACCCGACCTCCGCCGCCCTCGGGATTTACGGAATCCCTACCCGGTTCCCGATCCGGGTCAGACCCGACAACCCGGGATTGTGACCCGAAAAATCGAGAACCCTAGGGTTTTCAAATCGAGGCGCCGAGGAGGCGCAGCGGCGACGACGGTGATGACGGCGGCGGTGGCGGCGATGACTGGACTGAGGGGAGGGAGGTGGCAACGGTGACAGCGACGGCGCGGTACCTGCTCGTGATGACGGCGCGACGAGGGCGGCGATGACAGCGTGACCCCCCGCAAATCTCTTCTTCTCCGGCGTCTCTCTCTCTCTCTCTCTCTCTCTCTCTCTCTCTCTCTCTCTCTCTCGGGCTCGCCCTTCGAGCTCCTCGAAGTCTCTCGGGGACCCCTCCGAGCGCACCACACCACGGTCGGCCTGCACTCGAGCTCCCCGAAGTCTCTCAGGGGACCCCGAGCTTCGACTGGCCTCTCTCTCTCTCTGTGCTCTCCGTTTCTTCCTTCTCTCTGTGCCCTCTTGGCTGCTGGGATCGACGGCCTATTTATAGGCCAGGGGCGGCCGGTCGATGGAGTTCGACCGTCGGTTGCCACGGCCTTCGTTGGCCGAACCGGCGTCCCATCCGACGCCAGCTGCCCCCTGCTCCACGTGCACTACTGCTCCTCCCTTCTGCTCCGGCGTGTGCTGCCCACCTAGTCGGGCGAGGAAGGAGATGAAGGTGCAGGCCGAGCTGCGGGTTGGGCCGGCGGAGGCCCAGAGGAGGGGCTGCTTTTTCTGTTTTCTTTTTCGTTTCTTTTCCCTTTTTTTTCTTTGTTTATTTATCATCTGAAAAAAAAGATAAAAAAAAAAGAAAAAAAAAAGAAAAAAAAAAGTAAAACCTAATTAATTAAAATGAAATTTTAGGCGTCAACAATTATATTATGAGTTTGAGCCGTATATGAAATCCGATTTGATTGAAAGATGCTTGTTGGATTAAAACCCAGCAAACTCATCCTATTTGGATTGGAACGCGGAGAGTTGGTTGTTGTAATCTTATCCAAGCCGTCCATTAACTGGAACTCCTTACAGCCAAAAATAAATAAAAAGCAGCTCGTATGTTGGTGCTCGTCAGAAGAGGAGAGAAACATGGGTTTGTGTGGGCCGCTGACTTCTTCAAGTCTTAAAGTGGAGTTCTCTTTTCGTTGGGGGTACAAAGAAGATGTGAGCATCGGGTGAAACTTGTGAAGAGAATCCTTCATCCAATTGAGGCATTTTCTTCGTGAAGACGCGAGTGTTTCAAGTTTTCAATGATTTGTTTATCGAGCAATTACATGAGGTGAAATACTATGGGTTTGGGTATAATCTTAAATAGGGAAACACTTTAGCGTTATGAGCGATTGTAACTTTATAATTCTCCAATTGATAATTACTTGTTATTTGCAGCTGACCCTTCCTGTGGGGTACACTATCAGTGTCAAAACTTGTGTACGACGCTCATTTTGGTGCAAAAAGTTTTCGTTGGATCACTTAATTGCCAAATCGGAGAAAAAATGATCACTTTGGTGCCACCGGCGAAAGATTCCGGCCAAAATGATTATGTGGCTTTAAAAAAAAAAATCAACAAAGCCTTTAAACGACGTCGTTTTCGGTCCTCCTTAAGAAAACGACGTCGTTTTGCCGTCCTACATAGATGGCCTCATGGAAATGACATCGTTTAGCTCACATGGGGATTGAAATTAGGGTTTCCGCCGCTTGGCCATCGTCGTTCCGCCACCGTCGCTCGGCCACCGTCTCTTGGCCATCGTCGCTCAGCCACCATTATAGTTGCTCGACCAAGTGAGCGAGGAGAGATTGAGATTGTTGCTCAAGCAATAAGTGGTAGGAAAAATCAGAGGCGAGGGCGGAGGAGGAGGAAGAAGATGGGTCGAAGGTGCCGCTGGTGTGCTGCTGCTACTATTGCCTTGTTGGTGTCACTGCCGGTGCTGTTGCTGGTGCCGTGCTAGTGCCGTTGCTGGTGTGGTCTTCGAGGAAGAAGAAGACGAAGACGAGCCTTTCCTCTCTCTCAATTTGGGGATTAGGGTTTCCAAGTTGGGGGAAAGATGCCAAACAGCGTTGTTTTGGTGTTTGGATGCTGACTCAACTCTCCAACGAGCCACGTCGGCTTCAAAAATTAATAAAAAAAGGCCACGTCGGATTTCCAGCCAATTTCATTGGCATTGGCACTGAAATGATTGTTTTTCAAAATTTTTGGCATTTAAGTGATCCGACGGAAACTTTTGGCACTAAAGTGAGCGCCGTACACAACTTTTGGCACTGATAATGTACTTATCCCTTTCCTGTGGAGTGGCTGTTTGTGGTCGGTCTGAATCATGCAAATTTTCCTTATTGTTGATTGTTTTGTTTCTCTAGTAATTTTGTTCTCTCATGTAATTTAATTACATACATTCTTTGCTTCCATGTTATCTTAGAACACGAGTTTGTAGTTTTTGCTCCAATGATTTGCGGAAATATTGTTTCCAAGAGTGCTTGTTGTATGACATACAAAGCCCTTGCAACTTTTTGTGGTTGCTCTGCCATAAGCTTGTACCTTCCTACGAAGCCTTATATTCTTTCTCCACGATGTCGCTTGAATTTTGTGCCATCAAGAAAGTAATCATTTTAATGTTTTAGTAAATAAATATAGTTATTTTCATCGAAAGTAGGAACAATAGTGAGATAGAGTTGGCCATCGTTTTGGTGTTGGATATACAGTGGGGATTTTAGTTGGGGGTGGATAGGACTCACGCTCAATGCCAACCGAATGAGACCCTGACACCACTGTTGGCTTTTAGTGTTAATGTGGAAGTGTGTATGTTGGTGGGGATTTACTTAGCAAAGGAAAAAGGAAGGAGCTTTTGAAGCTTGTTTTATTATCAAAATATTTTGTGCAAGGGATATATGGAGTTGTAGTGTCATGCCCTGATCCTCGGGCATGCACCCATCCCTCAATTGGTCGATTAAATAGCGACGTTCCAGGACGCATCGCCGACCCATTCATTTTAGTATGCATGTGGAAGCATAAAAATAATCCCCAGATAATAAACAAATGGATAAGAAAGTAGGACTAAAAATCTCGAACCCGAAAAACCATCACACTTATATACATATATAACCACCGAGTCATATATATACATATAGTACACTAACAGATCAGGTTCTAATCAAAGCCAGTCCAACAAGAAAGTCTGAAAACATGGGTGGGGTTTCAATCCTCTCCTGGATCCTCCTCCGGGTCCTCCTCGACAATCTCTCTTTCTTCCTCACTCCAATTGGAGCTTACGACTAAGTACATCGGAGAGTCAGAATCGCCCTCGAGCTTGGGATCTTTCGCATCCACCACTGATCCACCCTTAGGATCTGCTATCCCCTTCTCGAACGCAACCTCAAAAATGTACAGAGATACACTATATTTCGGCACAGGACTCACCCTTCATCCATTGCTATAATGGCAATACCACGACTGGTATTCATGGGGCACCTTGTGGGGGGCCCTTATCAACCCAGACGGTGGCTTTCACCAGTACATATTCCAATCATTCGGGATGGTGGTGTATCGGAATGTGATAACCTATTTCGGTGGATTTCTTGGGCTGACCAAACCGTTCGGGAGGTAGTGGGGGTGCTGCCATCTATGGACTTGAAATGTTGTCCCACAACAGGGTGAGACTATGTCTCAGCGAGTTCTACCCCCCTAAGACTCGATTAGGAAGAAAATACGCCTTAAGGGCTGCCTAAGCACACCAGGGTCAAAGGACTTACCTCGGCCTCAGTTCCATCTTACAATCAATATCATTTACAAATGCCTCAAATCACATCAACCAATCAATTAATAACATTAGATCAAATTATTGATCAATCAACCTAGTCGATTACATGTTACCACGACCTTCTCTTGTTCGGCCAAATCGATATTACCTAATAAGTCCTCTCATATCAAGACTACTCCTTATAAACTCATATTAGATAATATAGCTTGCGCTAAGCTGATAAATAGTATACTGCTCGCAATCTAAATTGACATATCAAAGCCTGTAAGTTAATATAATATATCGGTATACTACTCGCAATCTAAGCTGACATATCCGAGCTCGTAGGTTGATATAGTATTCCGGTATACTACTCGCAATCTAAGCTGACATATCACGCATAGGCTAATATAGTATATTACCCCAACCATTTAATCAATTCATCATTTTTATCATACCCGATAAAAATACTGATGTGAGGGTACACGGTCAACCTTAGCCAAAATACCATAAATTCACTTTTAAACCTCCCACTTCTTTCAACAATCCAAAATAGATTTTTGGAGTTGTAGACACGCCCGGTAATTTTCCAATTAAATATTAAAAATAAATAAATTTAGGAATATATCCTAAAATCACAATTCACACCAAATCGGTACAAATTCGAGCTCAATTAAATAAACAGAATGCACCACTACATCAGCATAAAATTCCGATCACTGGCTATTCCGGTCTAATTTTTGGAAATTAATTAATTAATTAGTTAATTACGGAAAATAATTCATAAATGCAATAAATGCGTACTTAGGCCCATAATGCCTAATTATATGCTGGAATGGACCCGAAAAATTTCCAAGACTCATTAAATAAATACTAGATTCTATTTACTTGCTAATTGCACTATCTACTTAACATGCATCGACAATTAATTAAATTTACTAATTTAATCTAACTATCCACCTAAACCATGCTTAACTTAATCTAATAAGCCCTTAAGCGTCATTAACCTACAAAGCGAGGATTAGTGATTTAAACTCACTTGTTCAGTGATCCCGTCGGTGTAATTTGACGGGGACGCGACGGGGCTCACTTCTCTCCAACACGGGCCTAACTTTCGAGGCCGGGAACACCTCCAAAACGGGCCTCAAGCGCTGCTGGAAACCCATTAAATTCTGTTTTGGTTTGGGCTGAAACAAAGGGCAACAAGCTCGATTTAAGGCGGGGATGGACCAAGGAAGGTTGAAAGGGCCAAATTGGGCCTAGGCGGGGGACTCATGGTGGGGAAACAACGACTAGATGGCTCTGGCTGAGCTCCACAAGGCACGAGACAGTAGCTGGGACCGAGGCTGAGGTGGCATGGGGCTTCGATTTGAGCAAACAAGCACGGAATGGCGACGGCGCTCGCGCGAGGAGGGGGTGGTGAATGGCGACGGGCGGCAGCGTGCGAGCAAGTCAGGGGCTTCGGATAGCTCTTGCTGATCTTCTCTTTAGAATTTGGAGCTCACAATGCACAATAAAGAAGGAGGATGGGTTGGTCAATGGCCAGGTGAAGGGAAAGGGAGAGATGAGGGGATAAAGGGGCCACTTGGTCTCATATCCTCATCTTCTTATCCCCCATTTGCCCACCAAGCTTGACTGTCTTCCATGGACCAAAATCAACCACTAAGCTCCCTCAATAAGCTAGGGAAATGGTCCATAAGTCATGGTGGTGGGGGGCATACGAATTTGCTTGGCTTCCACTTCAATTGGACTTTATTCTTGCTTAAATCAATCCAATTTTGTGGCACCCCTGAAACGGCCCCTGATCCATTAGGGTCGCCACAATTTGCTTACCTTTCACTTTCCTAATAACATGCCACTTTGATACCATTGAATTATAGTGGGTTCATATATGCTGGGGGATTATAAAAAAATTTTATTAGTCCCAGCGCAGTTCATATAACGGAAGCATAATCGACATCTCCCTAACCCATACTCAAACTAAATTATACAATGCAATGCACACCAACTACACCTTTCATATATATATATATACGTTAGAGTCGAAACACTTTTATTTACATAACTTTGATGGACATCACGAATCGATACAACAAAAGGCCAAGGCTTTACTAAGCTCGGGTATAACCCAAAAGTACCCAACCCCACATTAGTCATGTACATGAATCCATACTCCAATGTCGGCTATCTAAAAAGTGTCATCCTCTACCAGTCACATGCACAATCACACCCAGCTCAATGCATTAGCTAGTGGCGGTGGCAGCATCCCCATCATGATCCCGTCGCGACGAACATGCACGGACAGGATCTCCTAGACTACAGCACCATCAGGTAGACCCACGTCATACCAATTGTGCCCTTTCATAAATCTCATTATAATTTTTTATCTTCATATGCACTAGTTGTTTCTTAATATCAGTCCTCAATCCTTTCAGGAATCTCTTAGCCTTTTCCTCTCAATCCTCAATCAATCTGGGAGCATACCTAGACAATTTAGAAAATCTTGCCTCATACTGGTCCACTGTCAGCTCCCTTTATTCTAATTGAACAAATTCAGTAATCTTTTTATCCCCGGCACAGTCAGAAAAATGCTTCCTATTGAAAGCTTTAACAAACTCATCCCAGTTTATATCAATACCTAGTGGAAAGATCATGTCTCTCGAAGCTCTCCACCAAAACTTTGCATTTCCCTTCAGCTGGTACTCTGCCAAAGTTATTTTCTCAGCATCATTGCAATCCAACAACCTGAAAATTCATTCCATTCCATCTATCCATTATTCCACCTCATCAGGACTTCCTATTCCACTAAACTTAGATGGCTTCAGCTTCAGAAATTGTTCCACCAGTCCTTGAGGGTGACGTTCCACTCCAGGTTGTTGCTGTGCTTGTCTTTCCATCAGATTTCTTATATTGGCCAATGCCTGCAGGATGTCTTCCATTCGGGGTTCAACCTTTGCAGTAGAGGCTTCAACCCTCGATGGATGAGTACTTCCAGCTCGTACCATGATTTTCCTGTAGTTTCCAAGCATTTGCCTCAGGAATAAACTATGACTCAATGCCTCCATATAAAAGCACTACAACTATATATAAGTAACATAAACATGTTACTAGCACCTAAAGACAACTCATAATAATTACTAGGGATCTACGAGTGAATACCCATCACCCGTTGTTCAAAGTTAGTCAACTATTCCAGTTAGTATCCTATGGTGTGCATTGTCATTATATTCCTCAATTTCCAAATGAGGCTCCTTATCACACCACATATAACCATTGCTCTGATACCACCCGTTGTGGCACCCCTGAAACGGCCCCCGATCCATTAGGGTCGTCACAATTTGCTTACCTTTCACCTTCCTAATAACATGTCACTCCGATACCATTGAATTATAGTGGGTCCATATATGCTGGGGGATTATAAATTTTTTTTTTTATCGATCCTAGTGCAGTTCATATAACGGAAGCATAATCGACATCTCCCTAACCCATACTCAAACTAAATAATACAGTGCAATGCACACCAACTACACCTTTCATATATATATATACGTTAGAGCCGAAACACTTTTATTTACATAACTTTGATGGACATCACGAGTCGGTACAACAAAAGGCCAAGGCTTTACTAAGCTCGGCTATAACCCAAAAGTACCTGATCCCACATCAATCATGTACATTGATCCATCCTCTAGTGTCGGCTATCCAAAAAGTGTCATCCTCTACCAGTCACACACGCAATCACACCAAGCCCAGTGCATCGGCTAGCGGCAGTGGCAGCATCCCCATCATGATCCTGTTGCGACAAACATGCACGGACAAGAACTCCTAGACTACAGGGCCATCAGGTAGACCCACGTCATACCTAACTAAAACTTGAACACGGATGAACACTAGTCCACGAACACCAACACAGGGGTGCTATGAGCAATCAACCTCAACATCAAACAGTAAGCCATAGAAAGTACCACGTGTGACAGGTGATAGAGACATCTCTTAATCTGAAATGTAAGTATCCAAAGGGGTGAGTACAACCACTCAGTAGTAAAAGATTCCTCAAGCTATATCAAGCATTACTATTAATATCCAAATTCAAGTATGGTAGACAAAAGAAGAAATTTAACAATGGGTGTGTATCAAAATCATGAAAACTATCAATGTGATGACAACATATCCAAGATAGACAAATTTCAATCATAGGGTCAAACTGAAACATCACGTTTCATTCCATTGCCATACACTCAGTCTTATATCTAGACCCACACACACTTATAATGGAATCTTTCATTTTATTTTTCAAAAGATTTCATCCTCAGAGGACCAATGTTTGTGTCCCTCCGGCATTCGCATCCCTCCAGGCATCATGAGAACCTCCAGCATTCAGCCATTTAAGGCCACCGGGCATCTGGAGCGAATCACGCCTCCAGGCATCTCGTACCCCACCTGGCATTACGAGGAACCTCGAGGGCCTCCCATGAAAATGGTTACCCTGACCATCCGGAATTACGTACCAACAAGCATACCACCGGGCATCTCGAAGCTCCCGGGGAATAACCTCTGGCATTTAGCCATTTAAGGCCACCGGGCATCCACAAGGCATCGGCTCACTCGATCCTCTGGGCATCTTGACTCCCGAGGTATTGTTGACCCGAGGGTTCAACGGTAACAACTTAGCATTTTAATTTACAAGACATTTTCAAATGCTAAAACAAGACGTCTCATGGACCCTGTAACACATCTCAATATTGCACAAATATCCACAGCCAATACCATCATATCACATACCCATTCGAAACACCTTCACTTTTGGATACTTTTGTGAAAATTCAAGAATAGAATAGCCCGACTTTTACAATGCACAGTTCTGGTAGAAATTTTGAAATAAATACTAAATAGACTCAGAAAATTACGAAATTTCGACACATTATTAATGAGACCTAAAGGAACAAATTTCATGAAGAACACCAAGTCAAATTCCGTACATATCAAGAGTAAAAACTTCGGTATTTCTTGCTACAGTTTCTGTAAAATTTCCAGATTTAGCATTTCCGTATGAAAATCATTTCGTCGACAAAATCTTATCCATTTATGCTAAATTTTTTATATGTTACTCTCACATATGTTCTCTCCAACTTTAGTTAAGGATTAGAAGTCAAATTTTGACTAGAAAATTCCAGAAAAATCGAGAAATCACCGGTGGTCAGGCTGTTCTTGCAAAAACAGTTCACTAGCCTAAAGAGAACTATTCCTATACTTTCAGTTTCGGTATCTAACGTCCATAGCCAAGATTTACGAACACATTACACCACAATACAGCCTCTTTACTTCTCAAAATTCCACCATAGCTAAATCCTTGAGTTCTCATTTCAACTTAAAAGCAAAATCCACCAAAACTTGCTCTATCTTTGCCCCATTACCTCGGCCAACTTCATCTCATTCATCACAAACAACATGCAGCTCCAAATCTCACATTTCCTCACATCTACCCACTCTTCACTAGATAAAACAGCAAGCAAAACATAGATTGAAGAACTTCTACTTGCCTTAAGTCCTATGCGACCACAGCAAAATGGAGAACTCGGGGTCTCGGACGTGGCTCGATTGATGGCAAAACTAGGCGGCATCAACGGCGGCAGCTGGGACACGGCGGAAGAGAGCCTTCCTCTTCCCCTTCGCGGCCTGCACTTGCCCCTCTCTCTCTCGCTCACTCGCCCGAACTCTCCCTCTCTCGGTTTCACTCTCTCTCTCTCTCTCTCTCTCTCTCTCTCGGCGACTTCTCAAGCAATCCGCCTCCCCCTCTCTCTCTTAACCTCTTGATTAGCTAGTAATCATTGCCTTTTGCATGCTAGAGACACATGGAGAATCCCTCACGCCACTTGTCAATCTCCATGCAAAGGTGATGGCCCTCAATGGGCTAGGCTTGGGCCAAGCCTTGGTCGACCAAATGGTGGGGGAAAGGGTGGGCTGCTTTGGGCAGTTTTGGGCCTTAGGTGTCCAGCCCACTCTTGCTCCTATTTTTCCACTTTAATCCCCACTTAATTTCATAATCTCAATTTCTCACATGGTCATATAATATTACAACATTAATCGATGGAAATCCGACTTATAGAGTACACGACCAAGAATAGAAAATTCTTTATCGATTCATCCTTTAGTACAATCCTTGATTACACATAGACATAGGATAGATTTCCAACAAAACAATTGTCCATTAAATGCTCGGCCTTGTTTAATTGTAATCCATTAGTCTAATGACTATAATGTAGTCCGATGGTACTTCCATCACCTATTCATGGGTCGTAGTGTATCTAGGGATCGCTATGAAATTTTTTAGGATGCCACAAATTTGGCCTCTATAAATTCAACTAACACCTCATTGATCCAATTGGTATTTTTCCTCATCAATTGATCCCACTTGCATCCAAATTGTGCAATCAAAAACGATCCCCGACTTTTTCTGAACAAAAACGGCCTTATGACAACTTTTTCCCAAAAAGTCTCGATTTGCAGAAAAATCTTCTGAGACTGAGTCGACTTTCCTAAAATGACTTGTGCCATGACAAAACTTCAATTTCTAAAATCGGACTCAAATTCATGGTTAATTTCCATTCGGTGCGATTTTAGCGTAACCTAGACTACCCGATAACTTTTAGAAATTTTAGTCCAAATGACTCGTGGTCAATTTTCTTCGAGGCACAATGAACCCACTTGACACATTGGTGACTCTCGATTGTCGTGAAAATATCAAGGATTCAATTACTAACACAGGGTACCAAAACGATAGAAAAATCAGTCTAGTGTCGGCCGATGAGAATTTTCCAATTTAGTGGAGTCACCCACGTTTAGCCACACATCTCAGTTAAACCAACTTATCTCTGATCTCTAATTAATTTTCAACTATGCCATAATGGCCTCTAAAGATAAGCACGATCGAGAAGCCAATTCCTAGTCAAATTCTCAAGTCTATTGCATTAAAATCGCTTAATTATTTTCTCCAGATAGTTTAGTTATCTCGAGAGTAATCAGCTTTGAGAACAGCCCTATCAGCGCATCGATGAAATGTCCGATTTATTCAATGGAAAACATGATTGAAAATCTAGGATGTCACAACTCTTCCCCTCTTATAAAAATTTCGTACTTGAAATTTAAACCATTACAAAACTTAAGCAAAAAGGTGGGGGTAGAACTGTCTCATCAACTCTTCAGTCTCCCATGTTGCTCCTTCAGTATCGTAGTGTTGTTAGACCACTTTGACCAACGGAATGGTCTTTGTACGCAAAACTTGTTATTTTCTATCCACTATCTAAATTGGGCTTTCCACTTATGACACTCGGTCATCCACGTCTAATTCTTCAAAATTAAGCACGTGGGTCGGGTCAGGCTCGTACTTCCTCAACATCGACAAGTGAAAGACGTCGTGCACTTGCGCCAATCTCGGCGGCAACGCAAGATGATACGCTAAGGTCCCGATTATCTCTAGAAAATCAAACGAACCTACGTATCTCGGACTCAATTTTCCTTTCTTGCCAAAGTGTGAAGTTTCCCTCATTGGTGACACCTTAAAAAAAACATGATAACCAATTTGGAATTCCAATGGTCTCTAGCGCTTATCTGCGTAACTTTTCTATCTGCTCTGAGTGGTTTTTAATCCGCCTCCTGCCACGGTATCCACTGATTGCTAGACCAACTCTGGGCCTATGATCTTCCTTTCCCCAACTTCATCCCAACACGCTGGTGTCCTGCACACTCAGCCATATAACGCTTCGAATGGAGCCATCTGGATGCTCTGCTGATAACTGTTGTTGTAGGCAAATTCCACTAGGTATAGTTGATCTTCCCAACTTCCTTTGAAGTCTAATACACAAGTTTTCAGCATGTCCTCGAGGGTCTGAATTATCCTCTCAGACTGGCCACCATCTAAGGATGATACGCCATACTGTACTGCAGCTTGGTACCTAACGCACTTTGTAAGCTCTTCCAAAAAGTGGCGGTAAACCCCGGGTCTCTATCTGAAGTTATCATAATTAGCACTCCATGCAAATGAACTACCTGACACACGTACATATCCGCGTATCTATCCAAACTGAGGTCCTTTCGAATTGCAATGAAGTGAGCCGATTTTGTTAGTCTGTCAACCACTACCCAAATCAAATCATTACCTTTCTGACTCCTCGTTAATCCGGTCACGAAGTCCATCGTGATATGCTCCCATTTCCATTATGGAATCTCAAGAGATTGCAGGAGTCCTCCCAGCTTGCAATGCTGAGCTTTGACTTGCTGACATGTCAAACACCTGGCGACATGCTTGGCGATGTCCGCCTTCATACTTTACCACCAATAATGTTGACGTAGATTTTGATATATCTTGGTACTACCAGGATAAATGATGTAACTGCTACAATGCGCTTCTGATAGAATATTCTCTTTAAGCTCCACGTTGTTAGGTACAACCAAACGTTCTCGAAACCTCAGTGTTCCCTCATCAGAAATCTGAAAGTTAGCATTCCTTTTCTCAGCGTCCTCTTGTAAAATCTTCTGCACATCTAGGTCTGTCAATTGAAGTAACTTGATTCCGATCTGAACATTCGGTTCAATTCTGAGGGTGGTCATAAGACTCGAAAGGTGGCCTATCTCAAACTTAAATACCAAATCTTGAGCTTTCTCAATTAGGTTCCACTCCTTAATCAAAATATGAGCAACTGAAGACTTTCGATTCAAAGCATCGGCGACCTTGTTCGCCTTTCCCAGGTGATATAGAATATCACAGTCGTAGTCCTTCAGTAATTCCATCCATCGGCGTTGTCTTATGTTCAACTCCTTCTAAGAGAACAGGTATTTGAGACTTTGATGGTCCGTGAAGATCTGGAATCTTTCTCCACACAAATAGTGTCTTTAAATCTTCAGGCCAAAGATAATCGCTGCGAGTTCTGAGTCATGCGTCAGATAGTTCTGTTCATGAGGCCTCAACTGACAAGAGGCGTATGCAACAACTCGGCCATGTTGCATCAGCACACAACCCAATCCTCTGAATGTCGCATCACGATAGATCTCGAATCCTCCAGGACCAGATGGAATGATCAGCACAGGTGCGGTAGTCAGCTTCTGCTTCAGTACTTGGAAACTACACTCGTACTTGTATGTCCACACAAATTTTTCTTCTTTCTTTAAGAGTCTTGTCAACGGCGACGCTAATGATGAGAACCCTTTCACAAACCTTCTGTAATAACCTGTCAAACCCAGAAAACTTCTTATCTCTGTCACAGTAGTCGGTCTTGGTCAGTTAATCACTGCTTCAATCTTGCTCGGGTCCACGGAGATTCCTTCACCTGAAATCATGTGACCTAAGAAAGTAACATGAGTTAACCAAAACTCGCACTTACTGAACTTGGCGTACAACTGATGAACTCTTAGCGTCTGTAGCACTAATCTCAAATGACTCTCATGCTCTTTATCACTCGTCGAATACACCAGAATATCATTGATGAACACAATCACAAACTAATCCAGATATTCTTTGAATACACGGTTCATCAAATTCTTGAAGGTAGTTGGAGCATTCGTCAACCTGAATGGCATCATTGTGAACTTGTAACGACTATACCGAGTATGAAATGCTACTTAGGAATGTCCTCCTTCCTGATCCTCGGCTGATGATATCTTGTCCTCAAGTCGATCTTTGAGAATATTGACACTCCTTGCTGTTGATTGAACAAATCATTGATCCTTAGGAGTGGATATTTGTTCTTGATCGTTACCTAATTGAGTTGCCGATAGTTGATGATGCACAGGCGCAACAATCCATCTTTCTTCTTTACAAATTACATTGGTGCTCCCTAAGGTGATGCACTGGGACGAATGAATCCCTTATCTAATATCTCTTACATTTGCACATTTAGTTCTTTCAACTCAGATAACACCATCTGGTAAGGAGCCTTAGAGATTGGCTCTGTCCTGAGTATTAGCTCGATCACGAACTCAATCTCTCTCTCTCTGGCAGTAATCCTGGTAATTCATTTGGAAAGACATCTGGAAATTCTTATACCACAATAATGTCTTCCATCTTCAGCTCCTCAATTGCCGTATCCACAATAGTTGCCAGGTACCCTTGACAACCCTCGTCTAACAAACGAGTTGCCTCTGGCGACGAGATCAGGATAATCGAGGGTCCTCCTCGACTTCCGACAAACTCAAAGCTCTCACCATCTAACGGGTTAAACTGAATTGCCTTGCGATAGCAGTCCATCTTAGTTCGTTGTTTGGTGAGCCAGTCCATGCCAATAATTAAATCAAAGTTGTACATGGCTAGGACTAAAAAATATTTTTTCCCCACTTGCTCACCAATCACTAACTTGCAACCATAACAACTCAAAGCAACAATAACCTTATCCTTCAATGGTGTAGATATACTAACTGCCGACTCCTATAATACAGGACTGATTCCTATCAACTTAATATACTACTCAGCAATAAAGGAATGAGTTGCTCCTAGATTGAATAAAGTGTAAGCAGGATGGTCGTTCAGCGAAACCATACCTGTGATCATGTTAGGCGTAGCCTCTGCCTGATCCTGTGCAATGGCGTACACCGTACCTTGAACCGGTGGTCTTAGCTGTCCTCCCTGTGGCACATTCTAAGGTGCATACCCTCTAATTTGACCCATCTGTGACAGCGGTGGCAATTGCGGTTGTCCTCTTGGTCGCCTAGGATAATCTCTAGTCATGTGGCCCCGTTGGCTACATTCAAAACAAGCACCCGTCCTTCGAGGGCACTGATTTGCACCATGCCATCTTCCACACAAATGACATGCGACATTTTGGCTCGGCCTTGACTTCCCAATTCCACCCTTCTTGTTGGGCGGAATTTGAAATCTACCTCTAGGCATGGGCCTCTTTCCCTGGTGAATTCCTTCTCGATGCGAAGTAAACCTCGATCCAGACAAGGTGACTTGTTCACTCAGGCTCCTTTCGAGCAGCTGTGCTTGGTGATAGATTTCTTGTTAATCAACCAAATCGAACAGTACCAACGGCTGCTTTAACTCTTGTCGAAGGCCATTCTTGAACCTTCGAGCCTTCTCCTCAGGGTCTTTAATTAGTCTTAGAGCATACTAAGATAGCTCCGCAAACTTGACCCCATATTGGTCAATAGTCATTGACCCCTGACGGAGTCGTGGGAATTCTTCTATCTTTTGCTCCTTGGCGTTCCTCGAGAAGTACTGTTCATTGAACGTTTGGAGGAATGCATCCCACAAGGACCACTCCTTCGAGAAATACCGTTTCTCTGGCGGCTCTCCACCAGGTATTGGCATTGCCTTGCAATTGATATATGGCCAAGGTTACCTTCTTTACCTCTGTGCACATCAAGAGTGCAAAAGCCTTCTCCAGATCTTGTATCCATAGAGACACGGCCTTGGGGTCTCCGATACCCGTGAATCTTGGCGGGCTTAGCTTTAAAAACTGCTCGATCAGCTTGTGTATTGGCCTCTCTCTGTGCACCACTACGTTCTTAGGTTAAACCTCGACATGTGCTGCGACAGGTGTGGCGGCAAGTGCGGCCTCTGCAATGGTGACAACGACAGCAATAACAACATCTTGATTATGTGCCCACTGTGCCATCACGTTTCTCATGGCCTCTAGCGCTACATGATCCCGTTAATTCTAGGATCACCATGGGCTACTACCCCAGCACCAACTGGAGGTGGTGCCACTCCACTCGCGTTAGCCTAAGTTGGCACTCGGCCTTGGCCCCTTTGGGTATCGACCTTGGTTGGCGTTCTACCCTGAGTCACGGCCCTAACAATCCTTTTACTAGGAGTTCGTTGCTCCTGATCACTCATGGCGCAGCTTTATCTATTGAAACTTGCTTCCAATTCCATACCGAATTAGAAACAGAGTGATCTAAACCACAAGCACTTATACCAATCAACTATCACAGACATGCACCGCACCAGCGTGAATTTAAAGGTCATTTCTACTACTATCCCATGACCATCGCACCTTATCACTCCAATCCTTAACCATTGCTCTAATACCACTAAATGGGGATGTCACGTCCCAATCCTCGGGCACGCACCAATCCCTCGACTGGTCAATTGAATAACGACGTCCCAGGATGCATCGCCGACCCATTCATTTTAGAACACATGTAGAAGCATATAAATAATCCCCAGACAATAAACTAATGGGATAATAAAGTAGGACTAACAATCTCGAACCTGAAAACCATCACACTTATATACATATATAACCACTGAGTCATATATATATATATATATACATACAATACACTAACGGGTCAGGTTATAACCAAAGCCAGTCCAACAACAAAGTCTGAAAATAGGGGTGGGGTTTCAATCCTCTCCTGGATCCTCCTTTAGGTCCTCGTCCAAGTCTTCCTTGACGATCTCTCGTTCTTCCTCGCTCCAGCTGGAGCCTATGGCTGAGTACACCGAAGAGTCATAATCGCCCTCGAGCTTGGGATCTTTCGCATCCACCACTGATCCACCCTTAGGATCTGCTGTCCCTTTCCTGAACGCAACCTTCAAAATGTACAGAGGTACATCAGATTCCAGCACAGGAGCCACCCTTCGTCCATTGCTGTAATGGCAATACCACGACCGGTATTCATGGGGCACCTTGTGGGGTAGGCCCTCATCAACCCAAATGGTGGCTTTCACCAGTACATATTCCAATCCTTCGGGATGGTGGTATATTGGAATGTGATAACCTACTTCGGTGAATTTCTTAGGCTGACCAAATCGTTCGGGAGGTGGTTGGGGTACTGTCATCTATGGACCTGAAATGTTGTCCCACAATGGGGTGAGACTACGTTTCAGCGAGTTCTACCCCCCTAAGACTCGATTAAGAAGAAAATACGCCATAAGGGTTGCCTAAGCACACCATGGGTCAAGAGACTTACCTTAGCCTCACTTCCATCTTGCAAATCAATATCATTTACAGATGCCTCAAATCACATCAACTAATCAATTCATAATATCAAATCAAATCATTGATCAATCGACCTAGTCGATTACATGTCACCACGACCTTCTCTTGGTCGGCTAAATCGATATTACCTAATAAGTCCGCTCATATCAAGACTCCTCCCTCTAAGTTGATATTAGATAAAATAGCTCGCGCTAAACTGATAAATAGTATACTGCTCACAATCAAAGCTGACATATTAGAGCTTGTAGGTTGATATAGTATACCGGTATACATCTTGCAATCTAAGCTGACATATCACCCGTAGGTTGATATAGTATACCACTCTAACCATTTAATCAATTCATCATTTTTATCATACCCGATAAAAATACTCGTGTGTGGGTAGATGCTTGGCCTTAGCCAAAATACCATAATTTTACTTTGAAACCTCCCATTTCTTTTGACTATCCAAAATAGATTTTTGGCGCTGTAAACTGACGCCCAGTAATTTTCCAATTAAATACTGAAAATAAATAAATTTAGGAATATATCCTAAAATCACAATTCACACCAAATCAATACAAATTTGAGCTCAATTAAATAAACAGAATGCACCACTACAATCAACATAAAATTTCGGTCACTTTGGCTATCTGGTCTAATTTCCGAAAAATAATTAATTAATTAATTAATTATGGAAAATAATTCATAAATGCAATAAATGCATACTTAGGCTTGTAATGCCTAATTATATGCCGGAACAGGCCCGAAAAATTTTCGAGGCTCGTTAAATAAATATTAGAGTTTATTTACTCGCCAATTGCACTAACTATCCACCTAACATGCATCGGCAATTAATTAAATTTACTAATCTAATCTAACTATCCACCTAGACCATGCTTAACTTAATCTAATCAGCCCTTAAGTTTCATTAACCTACTAAGTGAGGATTAGTGAGTTAAACTCACTTGTTCTCGATTGGTGCAATTCGACGGGGACATGACGGGGCTCACTTCTCTCTAAAGTAGGCCTAGCTTTCAGGGCCGGGAACACCTCTAAAACGGGCCTCAAGCGCTGCTGGAAACCCACTAAATTATGTTCTGGTTTAGGCTGAAACAAAGGGCAACAAGCTCGGTTTAAGGCGGGGATAGATCGAGGATGGTTGAAAGGGCCAAACCGGGCCTAGACAGGGACTCACAGTGGTGAAATAGCGGTTGGATGGCTCCAGATGAGCTCAACAAGGCATGAGACACTAGCTGGGACCGAGGCTGAGGTGGGATGGGGCTTCGGTTCGAGCGGATGAGCGTAGAGCGGCGACGGCACTCGCGCGAGGGGGTGGTAGCGAACAGCAACGAGCTGCGGCATGCAACGGGTCAGGGGCTTCGGACGGCTCTTGCTGATCTTCTCTACATATTTTGGAGCTCACAAAGCACAATAAAGGAGGATGAGTTGGTTGATGGCCAGGTGAAGGGAAAGGGAGAGATAAGGGGACAAAGGGGGCCACTTGGTCTCATATCCTCATCTTCTTGTCCCCCATTTGCCCACCAAGCTTGGCTATCTTCCATGGACCAAAATCAACCACTAAGCTTCCTCAATAAACTAGGGAAATGGTCTATAAGTCATGGTGGTGGGGGGCATACGAATTTGCTTGGCTTCCACTTTAATTGGACCTTATTCTTGCTTAAATCAATCCAATTTGGCCTCTATAAATTTGACCAACACCTCATTGATCCAATTGGTATTTTTCCTCATCAATTGATCCCACTTGCATCACAATTACATGATAAAAAACAATCCCCGACTTTTTTTGGACGAAAACGGCCCTACGACGACTTTTCTCAAAAAGTCTCAGTTTGCAGAAAAATCTTTTGAAACTATGCCGATGTTCATAAAATGACTCGTGACATGATAGAACTTTCAATTTCTGAAATCGGACTCAAATTCATGGTTAATTTTCATTCGCCGTGATTTTAACATGACCTAGGCTACTGGATAATTTTCAAAAAAATTTAGTGCAAATGATGCGTAGTCGATTTTTTTTTAGCCATAATGAACCCACTCAACACATTGGCGACTCTCGGTTATTGTGAAAATCTCGAGAATTCAATTACTGACATAGGGTACCAAAACGATAGAAAAATCAATTTAGTGCCAGCCGACGAGAATTTTCCAATTTAGTGGAGTCACTTACGTTTAACCACACATTTCAGTTGAACGATCTATCTCTGATCCCTAATCAATTTTTAACTATATCGTAATGGCCTCTCAAGATAAGCATGGTCAAAAAGCCGATTCCTAGTCGAATTCTCAAGTCTATTGCATTAAAATCCCTTAATTGTTTTCTCCTGATAGTCTAGTTAACTCGAGAGTGATCAGCTCTAAGAACAGCCCTATCGACGTGTCGATGAAATGCCCGATTTATTCAATGGAAAACAGAATTGAAAATTTGGAATGTCACATGTAGTTGGGTTGAACATGAATGAACGAGCATGAAGCCTTTTTATAGTTCTTCCTAATCGACTCTTCTACTAAGAATCTCTATCACAAACAAAGAAATGTGCTTCATTTTACATGTTGGACAGGTTTTTTGCCATTACTTCTAACTACCACCAACTAAGCCAAAAAACACTAGACTTTAACTACGTACCATAGTTCTACAAACTTGTAGAGTCTTGGCTTTTCTGGATAAATTGACAACAACTTCAACAAAATTTAATCAAAAAGAAAATGTTGGAATGGAAGATTTCATTTGCCTAGAACATGATCGTCCTTCCGAATACCTATCCAAATTGGACAAAAATGAAAAAGACTGAAACAAGACAATCATCATCTTTTGATAATGATATATAAACAGTCAAATGTCCATCGTATTAGACTAAATATAAACTAAAACCTGACGATCCCACTTTATCAATCAAGGATAAATTCATACAAAATTTAGTATCGATTTGCGGAAACGTAAAGATTAATATACCTCTAGCCATTAATGAAAATTTGCAAAAGCAGAAAACCTCAAAAACCTTGGACGAATCCACGTAGCACGATCGATCTGCAATATGGGGATATGTATGTCCTGTTCTACTATCCAATACCCCTCAAACATGATGATGTGTTTTCTGTAATGATAGAGTTTGAACTAGACAACCTAGCGTTTTATTCTGTTTCTTACGTTACTAATGTCTTCCATCAAGACCGTTATGGTAACATATTAACGGGCAAATATCATGTAATAGATGTGAGTGATAAATTGGGCAATAAATCGGAATTAATTGGGAATACAATATTGGGATCATATTTAGAATGATAAATATATTATAACACATCGTTCATAAGATTTAGAGAGGGAAATAAGCACGACTGAAAACAGGAGGAAAATCATTGATGACAACAATCAACAGCCAATCAACAGATAATTATCAAGCATCAGGCATTAGGAGAAACAACGAAAAATAGAAAAAAAAATCATTTTGCATGGTATCTGAGCACGGTATACACGGCCTGCATTATAGTGAGAGCGAAGAGGAAGATGGCGGCGGTGAGAGACAATATAGTCCAAGGACTCCTGAAGTAGGTGCGGTTGAGAATTGCCCTCCACTTGTTCCAGCGCTCCTCGCAGTGCTGGCTGATCTTCTGTTGCACAACGAGATTTTTGTCGGATGGGAGCGTCACGTCCATGCACAGAGAGTTGAATAGCTTGGCGACTGCCTTGTTACTTCCGAAATCATTCTGGATGATGCCTTCCGTGTGAAGCAGGGCGACATCCTGCCTATCGTTGATGATTTTGTCCATGAAGGTGACGTAGGATGTGACCTCGTTCCCAGCCCCGATGTGCAAGCGCTCGAACGTCATGACGTTGAGGAACATGGACTCGGTGGTGTCATCCACCTCGATAACTGGGAGATTCAGGACCCCTCTAGCAAAGGAGATGTCCTTGAGGCTCTCGGTGCCCTTCTTGAACTTGATCCCGGCCTCCATGAGCTCACTGGCCGACCGGATTATCGGCTTGGTCTTCTTGGCAGATGTCTTCATGTCCTCAGGCCCCATAGATAATTCCCGTTCGTGCTGGACCCCCTCGGATTTCATCAGCAGCCCTTCCCTGTATACGTCCATGACATGCAGGCGTCTGCCCAATCCCGTGAACTTTTTATTTTCATGGGGGAAGTAGAATTTTCCGATGAGCTCGTTAACGTCATCCTGCGTTGTTGGAGTAAAGTCAGTGCATTGAATACGAGAGTGTTGTTCTGTCGATACCACCCACATAAAAGGAAAAAAAAAGGAGTTACTTATTGAGGTGATAGATTTAATAATTAAATTGTTAATTGATCTCGAACTGTGCATGCTAAACATTTAAAACATTATATTTAATGGATTTCGTGTGAGGTCTATCTAAGATAATCAGTGCAATAATCTCTCTAATGACAGAGGGAAATCAAAGAAACTAACCTCCTTGCCATCGTTCGCGATGGCAACCAGCTGATACAGCACTAGCATCGGCAGCTGATTCTCCAGCAGCAGCATGTCCCGCCTTATATATGGGGCTATGTATTCCAGCCTGTGGATGCTGAAGATGGGGTCATTGGGCGCATAGCCATTATCCTTCTCCCCACTAGTCGCAGTCCTCATGATCTCGAGCATGAAGCAGCCGTCCGTGATCATCAGCTCCAGGAACTTGCCCCCTGTACCCTTCTTCCACTTCTTCTCGTCCAGCTTGTCGTAGCTGTCCTCGAGCTTCTGCACCACCTCCCTCAGGGACTCGAAGAAGCGCTCGAGGGACTTCCCGGACCGATTCAGGAAGTGGAGGAGTGCGCGGTGCTTGTGCTCCTTCATTGGATGGAGGTGGACCTCGTGGTAGTGATAGGGGCCGAAAGAGACAACCTGCGGCTGGTAGGCCTCCCAGTTGAGGCGGGTGATGGAGGGGGGAACCTTGTAGATGGACAGAGACTTCCAGCACTGTTGCTCATCTTTGCGCATGCAGTTGAGGTTCTCGTTGACATGAACGATCCAGTTGGTCTCGTTCGGGTCCAATGGGAGCGGCGAGGGTAACATGGTTCGGGAATTTCAGAGGTTCCACAAGTTTCTGTTCTCGGAGGGAGTGAGGGAGAGAGAGGGTGGGAAGAGTGTGCGCGCAGTTTGGGGTTGTTCAAGCCCGACGCTCGACGCATGCGTATAAATAGAGGTGTGGAAATGGGTCTTGATCAATTTTGTAACTCGAGAAATAATTACATGAAAATTTTTAATATACTGTAAAAATAACAGTCTATTGTGAATTATAAAAATCAACTTACAAATAGTTATAAATTAATGTTGAACTTACTTTCTCAAGAATTTTTGGCTTCTAGTAGATTGTTATTCTCACAATATTTTAAAAACTATTATGCTATTAAAACTCCTGTGACTCATATAAAATGAGTTGAATCACGTATAAGTTAATTAAATTTTAATAATTTTTATAATGAATTTCAGTTGTAAAGTCTAATTGAATATGGATTTTAAATGGTCCGGGCTTTTTTTATCCATATCCAACCCATCTACTCACAAGACTGTAGTCCACCATAAATGGGGCCCATTCGGAGCCTCTCACTCCCAGTAATAAAAGAAAGGGGCCATCTCTACCCAAAAAAAAATCGTTTCGAGACTGTGACAAGTCTGGGTGGGCCCCTCCTCCCACGCGCGAAAATTCTTCGAATGTCCCGGACAAAAATTGCCGTTTATTCAAATTTCCTATTAGGAACAACCCCAATATAGATTGTATTTCTCAAAATTATCTGTACAAAAGTTCAAGCTCACAAAAGACAAACAACCAACAATTTAAGGTAAAAAATTGCTAAGATGGATCTCAGGTCAAGTTGGATTCAGGTCTCTATGAGTCGTTATATTAGTATTACATAGATATGAATCAAAATGAATTGAGTTGATCAATTTAGATTGAATCGTTTTTAAATCTATTTATCCATTTGACGGGTCCATGTATAAATCAATTTTTGTGCACAAGGTAAAGAGAGAATGTGTTTAAGCATGTCCCATGCAAGCCATAGGAAATAGATGGTATGCAAATAAAACATGGCATCTCACTATCGTGTCTGAGCTTTTAAATTCGTTAAATTTCACAAGTGTCTAGCTAAATTAAAATGGCTGTTTGAGTTGAGTACATGTAATGCTCTAATTGAGGTAAGATCTTCACATATTTGATATTTGATGTGACACGTGACTTATAACAGTATTTTTGTTTTATTTGAATTAATTTTTACCTCATGTTTGGGATATGCTAGATTCTTATTTGATGTCTCATCTTTAGTACTCGACGCGGTTCTCCCATATATACATCACTTGTAGGGAAAAAGGCTTCACAATGAGTAATGTTTTGGTAATATTTATGCAAAGTTAGCTCATGACAATCATCTAGCTTCTCATGAATGGCACACAAGACAGGTTGTAATCATCTTGTTTGTAATTCAAGAATGTCCACCAGTTTCTAATGGAGAAAAAATAGTTTACGCATAAAGATAAATTTGAATTCAAATTAAAGTCAAATCACAGAAGCAAAGTCAAGTTTTGAAGTTAAAACTAAATATTAATGTGGGTTTTAATTTTTTTTATTTTTTTTAGCTTTAGATCATTTAAGCATAATTGACTATGCTCATTTATGAGCTGCAGAAGAGTTCCCTTAATAGATATCTCGAATCTGAGCCTGTGTACGAGATCCAACCCGAATTGAATGAAGGAGAGCTAAATTCTTGACTGAATACCAATTGGAGTCATGCCAAAAGAGTTCAACAGATAGGGTTGTTACTTTACTTTATCTAATTTCTTTGGATCCAAGATTTAGTCAAGAGATTGACTCCTCTAAAGGGCATACAAGTGACGCTACTATTTATTGGCCGTGTAAAGAGAAGGGTTCAATTTTTCCTTCATTTTAAGCCACATTAATGAAATAGAAAAGGACGAAAACAGTAGAAGTCTTCTTTTTAAGTATTGGAAACACTCAAGTTTGTGAGTGATTATTATTCTATAATTCTTGGATTGATTAGTGGAATTTTCAATGTTGGCTTTTCCCATGGTGTGGGTATCGATACTCGGTATAAATCACGTGAATATCCGGTATTTTCTATTGTTCATCGTATACTACTCTAGTGAGTTTATATGTTTATTTTATAGGGAGCTCCAATCGAGGAGTACTTGGATCTGTTGTGATTGCTATAATTAATCAATAGTAAACACAAAAATCTCATAAAAGTTGTTGACATAATCCGAAAGCGGCTAATTCTATAAACCAATCAAATTAATATATCATTTTGCGGATCAATTTTCCATAAACCAATCAAGTTGAAAGAAGCGAGAGGACGTGAATTAGAGAGAGAGAGAGAGAGAGAGATGAGAAGAGTGTCTGGTGGTGTCCAGGTAAGGAGTGTATCACTTTTTGTGCCCCAGGTAAAGACAAAAAGTGTTTAGGTAATGTCCCATGAATAACGTGGGAATTGAATTGCCTTGCTCACCATCTGCATAACCTTACAACTGTGCATGAGCCTTAGAATTTAATGAATCCCCTGAGTGTTTGCCTCAACTAAAATGGTTGTACTAAATTGAATGCATTCAATGTGATTTCGGTACAGACTTCACCTACTTGATGTGACATTATATTTGTAATTTTTACCATTGGGATGATCCAAATTTCTTAGTTAGGGTCTCATTTTTTGTACTCATCGCCCCTCTTTTATATACACGCGTGCGCGCGCACATACATATCATGTGACAAAAAGAAGACTATTTCATAAAGAGTGACTTTCCATTAATATATATGCTCAGTTAGCTCATGACAATCATATAATTTCTCATAAATTAACTTTAGGTCGCACACAAATCAAGTTATAATCATTTTGTGTCAAACTCAATTGATTCTTGCAAAAAAGATATATTCAATCTCAAATTAAAGGTCAAACTAGTATAGCAAAATCAATTTTAAAAGTTAAACTAAATATTGATACGATTGGGAAAGGAATCACCATCCAATGAAGAAATCAAAATGCGCATTAAAACCTCCCTTTTTAATTCTACAACTATCTAAAACGCCTAAGAAAAATTAGATTTTTCTCACCAATTTAGAACCAGAACAAGCAAAACTCCAATAAAAAGAGAGTCAAGATGACCCTTCCCCTAACTCCACAAGGGAAAAACGAAAACGAATCCAATTCACAATCGGGCAAGGCCAACATGAGTTTGCGGTGGTTCGTGGTGGGGGGCTCCATGGGCATGACTACTGACTGTGGTGGTGGCACTAGTTGAAAGGAAGAAAGGAAGAAGAAGAGGAGAAATGCAATGTAGAATAGAGAGACAAGAGACTAATAGTGGATCACCATCTAAGCACATGGCAATCGATGAGTGGATAAAGCGTGGCTCACGTAAAGATTCAAGGCCACCTAATATTTTCTTGTACTAGATAAGGATCCATGTTATTTTAAAAGGAATAAGTCCGCCTGTCTAAATCTACTCTTACTTCAACCATGCTAGCTAGCTTTTATTAAATCTTAAATTAGGTTGGGTCACCTTTCGCCTTGTTACAAGATTTTTCTCTTCAACCTATTATCTACTTAACAGAGTGAAGTGGTTCTAGTCGAAATTCCGAAATTAATAAGACATATTCAGAAATAACAAAGTATGATGACTATTAATTTTTTTTTCTCAAAATAACTTTTCTTCGATTTTCTTTCCTTCTTTTAATTTTCCCTTTTTCTTTCAACAACTCTCTCTCTCTCTCTCGCTCTTTCTCCTCCACTATACTTGTTTATGTTCTTTCCCCTAGCTTTTTATTCCCATATACGAAAAGGTCAAAGAAAGTACAGACTCAAAGGATCATGTTCAAATCACGCACGATTCGAAGTATAATAGAATATCTTCATTGAACTTGACTTAGAATGATATGTCTCTCATTCATATTTTACATTACAATGGCATCTATGTATTATATTGACTAAATAGAGTTTATGAAACACTTTCATTGAAATGAGAAAAACCAACTTTTAAAGTGTTCCTATTTAATCGAACAAAATTTTCACATATCAAACATTATAAGTTCCCTTAATTTCATTCAAAACTATATTATTTCGCAAGCGATAGTTAGATTTTTTTTTTTTTGTCGGTCCTACTCTAATCCTACTCTAACACTCACTCTCAGACTTTTTGCCCTTGCCTCTTTGTAGGGCGTGAGAGTCGAAACCTACTCCTAAAATGAAATCGTCCCCACCCCAAGCCCCTATGAGAATGAGGGGACTTGAACCCCCAACCTCCCCCTTCCAAGTTGGAAGGGTGGCCACTGGGGCGAACCCCCAGTGGTTAAGCGATAGTTAGATTGGATTAGCGGAAACCTCATAATCGCTCCTCTAGGATGGCTCTAGCGTGTTTCACCATTTGAGGAACAGTTCAATCGCAATGATACAGGAGACGTCGTGCCCTTCTACTAGTTGTTATCATATATCATGCTTCCATTTTATTGGGGCTTATGATAGCTGGATTATGTTCCCAATAATTAAATTCGATGAAAGTTTTGGGTTTAGCAAAGATGATAATCCCATAATTTTTTAAACGCATTCTCTGCAAGTATTGAAAGTCCGATGTGACGTGACATTTGTGATAAAAGTTCTTTGAAAATTTATAACACTTAAGTGATCGATTACTGACCAAAAGAAAAAAAAAGTGATCGATTGAAAATAATAACACTCAAGTGAATATTATCTAAAAGTTGAGGTATTCAAGTAATTGCTATATATAAATTATGACATTCATTAAATCCTTATTCCAAAAATGAGAAATTAAATTGCGGTTGGTAAGAATTGGGAGAACCCATAACAAAGCATAAGAGCCATTTCGCAAGAGAGTTATATGTGCTTGCCTAGCAATCAATTAAATCCCTCGGGATTCACTTTGGGAGAGTCGCGATAGAGAGTTTACACAATTTCAGACAGGCTAAAGAACTTCAAAAGAGATAAAAAATTTATTCCTGCGGTGTTTCACTAGGCATTCCAACATCGCTATAATTATTAAGCACTTAAACACTAAACACAAAAATCTCACAAAAGATGTTGACTTAATCCGAAAGTGACTAATTTAAACCAATTAAATTAATTTGGGAAGAGTGTCTCGGTTGCCCAGTGAGGAGTGTGTCAATTTTTTGGGCACCTGATAAACACAAAAAGCGTTCAGGTATGTTTCATGACAAACGTGAGAATTGAATTGCATGCACGCCGCTATCCATATATTGAATTGAGTGCATGCAATGTGATTTGGGTGCGGACTTCAAATATTTGATGTGACATTAAATTTCTAACTTTTACCCTTGGGATAATATAAATTTCTCATTTGAGGTCTCCTTTGTAGTACTCAGTGCTCGTGTGTATGTGTGCGTAGTATCTCATGTAGCGAAAAGAGAAAACAATATTTCACAAAGAGTGACTTTCCAATAATATATATGCTTAATTAGCTCAGAAAATCTTGTAACTTCTCCCATATTTTACTTGTATTTCCAACAACTACTAATAAATCAGCGACGGCTCCATTATAAACTAAATTGCATGTTTAATCTATTTAATTAAAACCCTAAAGTTGTGATTAGTATGGGTTTGGGAGAGTCCTTGCTAAGCGATTGTACTATCACTTCAATGAGTAGCCGTTTGTACCAGCTTATTAGTTTATTAGCTTACTTTTGGTGGTTCGCCTTTGGGAAGGTAGCGATATCAACTAAGGATAAAGGTTTGAGAGAGATAAAGTTCACCACCAAGACCTAAAAGAAAATCACTAACCGAGAATAAAGAACTTTGAGTTCATCGCCAATGGAATTGGATACAGAACTGAAGATAGATATTCACTCACTTGAGAAAAATCTCCCTTATTCATCAAATTCAAGTATTCTTTGTGGGGGTTCGAATCCCCACCTTCTTAGAGGGGTTCGGGTGGGGACGATATAGTTTCAGGTGTGGGTTTCAATTTTCACGCTCTACAAAGAGGCAGGGCAAAAGTCTGAGAGTGAGAGTTAGAATAGGAATAGAGTAGGACCGACAAAAAAAAAAGTATTCTTTGTACAAAATAAGATGGCACCTTGATTTTTAGAGGGACTCTTCTAAGGAAACAAAAATGACTTTTAGAATTCTAAGAAATCATAATGACTATGGACAGTTATCTAATTATGACTCTTGAAACCATCATACTCATAAAAACCAAGACTCGAAACCACAACACAATTAAAATGCATAATAGCTAGGACTTGATACTTGATAACTAGAACTAAAGGCATTTAACTAAAACCAAATGCATAGTAATTAGGATTAGACCCTCCAAATTCATCCACCAACCCAGGAACCGAATAACCATCAGCGATGGTAATAGACTAGAACAATCTCTTGTTGCTAGGTAGTTGATTAGCAGCCTCAAATTTGACAAAAAACTTGTAAATTGATGTCTTTGGTAGACGATCAGTAACCATGAAATTGACAACTAATCCATTGAATGGACAACTTCCTTATAGAATCGATGTCTTCAACCCGAACCTATTGAATCAAATTGTAGCAAAAATTAGCCTTTGCTTGCCGGAGTAAGCATTTGGGTTGGATCAATTGATGAGATCCAAATTGAGGTTGAAATTAATTACACTGTGATATTGCTTACGTTATAAAAGATGAAATTTGCCGCTGATTTGCTACCAAATGGGCAGGAAAAACAAGAGAAAAAAAAAATCTCAATTTGACGGTATTAGTTAGAATGTGTCAACAAAAAATTTGATTGCGCAATCACAAAAGTTAAGAGGACTTGATTACGAAATAGAAGACCAAACTGTACAAATGCTGAAACTTAGAGAACTAAATCTGTTACTTTACACTCCAAATGTTTAACGATTCGTCTTGAAGATTCCATCGACGACATTATAGTCCAATTTCTTTAGAATTCACACAACTTTAATAAAATTACTGTTTGAAACCTGCAAGGCTGCAAGTGCGCCTACAAATCAGCTGCAGAAGCATCTTCGTTAGGTTGCAAGAGGACGCCGTTGCCCTCATATACCGAAGTGTGCAATTTGCAAAGGCGTTTTCATTCTGCATTTAGCCTACAGACAGATTCATAGAGAGATGTGTCACGACTAAATTTTCGGGTGTGAACCATCTAGGGTTTGGCTAATGGATTGTTAAGCCTAAAGTTAACTCGGGCTCTCCCAAGCCCATACCAATTCAAGACTTAGGTTCATGTTCTTAGCATGCAATTGATTTTTTAATCAAGAGTCACCACTAATCTATTTTTTGGTGGGTCGATTAGAAACCCAAGTAAAGTAACGGGAGTTTCACTTTACTCCTACGAACCAGAGACTATGGGTATGAGGACTTGGTTACACTAGATTTCTCTAATGCCCTTTCGGTACCACTTCTTTTTAATTTTCGAAAAATGTTTGGCAAGCAATTTGGATTGATTTTAAATTTATTTCCCTAACATGTGAGGTGATCATGCGGGTGCGCAATACATCAATTTAACACCCAAGAAATCAATGAATAAATTACGAGACTTACGATGTGCAACGAAAGCATCTGCGTCGTTAGATCAGAATTCACATCATCAACCCTAGATATGATTTCTAATTAACACGCAATTTCTCTTCTTCTCTTTTTTTTTTTTCACTTGTTTAATGAGAATCATGCAATATGCAATGCAATATTAACTAAATGACCTAGTTCTAATGCAATGCAATTTCTAATTGAAAAGACCTAGCAACAACCACTAAATGGCATGCATTTCATGAACCTAATCCTAATGACATGCACAAGACATTTTTTATTTTCTTTTTCTTAAAAGAATACAATTTATCCTAAAGATCGAAACTCATTTATTCTAAGACATTTTTTTTGTATCTTTTTTTTTTTATGAATTTCGAAATTAGAAAAATATGAAATTTATCTAACTAAATTAAGATTCTATCCAATTTATATTAAGGATTAGGCCAGGCTAAACCCTAATTAAAACCAAGATATTATCTTAACTTAACAATCTCTAACCTAAGATGCAGTCTATCTAAATCAATCTAAATTTAAAATGAAATATGCAATTTTATCCTATTGCAATGACGTACAAAGGATGCCCTAATTCTATTTTTTTTCTTTTATGAAATTCGAAATTAAAATTGCCAAATAATTAAACATGCAATTCAAATTTAAAACTAACATCCTAAATTTATCTTTTTTACTTCGAAAATTCATGATAAATAAAATGCTTAATCTAAATATGCAAATAACCCTAAAGCATGCAACATTCTAATGTGTACCTAATCTAGCTTAAACATATTTCAAGATGAATAAAACAATCGAGACGAGACAAGCACCAAGCCATTAAGAATCATCAAAGATATCAACTGTCGCTTGAATCAGGGAACAATATCTAAATCAAACTTAATTATTTCACTGATAAAATCGATAAATTGATCTTAAGCCTTAAAGATCAATATATTAATTTCATTCCCGCGTGATTAATTATTCCATCTAAAGCCTTATAGATGAAATAAAAAATCAGTGTGCGGTTGCGAATTAGGCAGTAAGCTCTAGTTGGGAAATACGTCTATTAAATATGCACGTTATATACCAATAGACGTATATTAGGCAGTATATAGATTATGCTCGAGTATTTTACCTAAATTTAAAGATAATTTCCAAATCCGAGCTTAATGCGATTGGGGTTGCAACCGGCTTTTCAACGGCGAACGGTGGCAAGCGTTATGTGCATGGCGATGATGCTTCACGGTGGTGTGGTTGGCGGCGGCGACGGACGGCTCACGAACTAGGACAGCAAGGCATGGCTGGACTTTTGCTGCTGCTCATGGCATGGCTTATAATGACGTTGCGAGGATGGCGGACAAAGATAGTATGGCTATTTTTCTTCACTGAGATTTGCACATCGCCACGCGCCCAAGCTGCTCACGCTCATCTGGCTAAAGAAGATTCTTTTGCATGGATGAAGTAAAATCACAAAGAATCACACGTGGTATTGTCCAATCTGGACAACATGCAAAAGAAGATCAATTCACCACTTGGAATTATTCAATCGAGATTCTAGTAATTATCTTGATCGTGAACTTTAGGCTTGCCAAACGGGTCAGCGAATTCGGCACAGCAAGGGGGCTGACAATTACCTACAAAACAAAACAAAAACTCATTCGTCCGGCTCGATATGGGGACGAGCTCAATAGTGGTGCAAGAATCAGCAGGTGCTCGACGGTTCCGTGGCCGCTCGTCGAGGAGAGCAGATTAGTCATGAAAGAGCAACGGCAACGTCGCGGCATCAGGCTTGAACCACTACAGAATTGTCGCAGGGGACTCCACCGACGTTGGACAACGACTGACTTTGACTGTGGACTGGATTTTGCTGGACCGTGGCAAGATCGTTTGAAAACCTGGACGAAGACCTCGATGGAATTGCTGGAACTTAGAGTATAGGGCTCGTGGCACGTCTGGGCAGCAGCGACGGCAGTAGTTGGGGTAGCGGTAGGTGGTGGTGAACCATGAATCGGCAGTCGCAGGTGTCGAAATTGTAAGCACCGAGCTTCACGCTTGAAGACCCTTTCTTCTCCCCTTTTCGTGAATGAACGGGGTCCTTCGTTCGGCCGAGAGAAGTCCCTCTTTTCTCTCACATATATGTCTCTCCTTTCCGAATTGTGGCGGTATGAATTGATTGTGTGGCCCTCTTTTTCTTTTTTGAAAAATGCAGCACTCTTTTATAGTGGTTCCAGACGGCTGTATTTTTATGGCATTTTCCAAATTTCCATCTCTTGCCACATTAAATCAAATCTGTAAATTAGAGCATGATTTTGCAATCAGCTCGATCCTGCTCAGATTTCTTCCATTTTGCAAAATTCTTGCCCCTTATTCACTTGATTTTTAAATTGCTTCTGCATTTGACGAAATCCGAATGCTCATCAGAATTTCAAATTTCCATGCATAATCAATCAAATCAATTTTCCCCATTTTTTTCATTTTTTCCTTTTATTTGTTCCAATGAAATTTTTATTTTCCTTATTTTCCTAGATTTTGCCAAAATTAGGTATCAACAGCTGCCCCTCTTTGAAGGTGAGCTCGTAGAGGTTGCTTTTAAAGATAAGTTTAGACCTAAATTTTGATCATGCACATGTACTGAATGAATTTTTTTTCTTTTTTTTTGGGTAGAATATGAATCTCATTTTGAGATGAAATTTACATGATGCATGAAAATGCTAATGTAAATGATAAATGAACTTACCTGAAATTACTTACCTTCAAGGAGGGTAGAGTAACTCAGGATAGATTGGCGTTACATGTCCAGGACCCGTACCATTCTACGGTCGCCCAGAATCGTAACATGATTTCACAAAGTGACTGCTTTCCCAGGACCCGTACCATTCTACGGTCGTCTAAATGAAAAAAAAAAAAAAAAAGATTTTCCATGACCCGTACCATTCTACGGTCACCTGAGTTGAGGTTGTCTACGACTCATACCATTCTACGGTCGCCTAAACAGGGATCTGTTTTCCAGGACCCGTACCATTCTACGGTTGCTTGAACTGAGGTTGTCTAGGACCCGTATCATTCTACGGTCGCCTGAATTGAGGTTGTCTAAGACCCGTACCATTCTACGGTCGCCTGAGTGTTGTCTAGGACTCGTACCGTTCTACGATCGCCTAAACGGGGATCTGTTTTCCAGGACCCGTACCATTCTACGGTCGCCTGAGTAAGTGTCGTCTAAGACCCATACCATTCTACGGTCGCCCAAACTGGGATTCATTTCCAGGACCAGTACCATTCTACGGTCGCCTGATGAATTTGGGAAAAATCTTTGGGGAGCAACTCCATCAAGTGCCAGTGCTTGAAAAGGAATACCTGTACAATGACAAGTATTTAAGGTATGGATAGAGATATACTTAGCTGGTAACATCTCTGTTCCTTGGGGATATGTTCCTACAAAACACAGTTGTAGGAAAAGCAATATGCATTCACAGACATGCATTAATTCAAATGAAGCTCATGCGTGATGATTTCTATCAATCTTGCATCGCCTAATTTCTATTGGGAAATATCTCAAAAGAATATTCCAATCTGAACACATGAGTGTCATGGATGTGTCAAATGAGGAATCTTTTGGTCTGAAAGGACTTTACACTCATCCTCATTAAAAATGGTTGTTTCATCCTGACTTTTGATGCAGGATTTTGACAATCACTCTATCTCACTGTCATCATGCTAAACAAGGTTTTGTGCAATATCGCAAGTGGTACGACTTACTAATCTGAGAGGTCTTTAATAGGGACCGTAATGTGGGCCTGGTCAATGGCTTAACAAAAGGAACTCTTTGAGTCGAGGCTTTTGAAAGAATTAGTGACATTCTGTAATCATTTCGGGGTTTACAAGTCAAGAATCCTGCAAAATGAGAAAGAAATAATCTTGCTCGCACTTCTTCGAGCGATGCTTAAAACATGTGAACTCTTAGGTTAATTCAAGTGCCATAATCTGAAGAAACTTTGTAAGGGACGTAACGTAGGCTTGGTTCATGGGTTGAGAAATGAAAGGATCATTAGACTAAAAAAGTGTTTAGGGGAGGGTCAAAGTTGGTGATCATCTTGACATTTTCACCATTTTCCTTCTCCATCGTCGAAGACTTTTTATCACAACTCTATTGATTGCAACAACATTCGAGATTTTTTATTTCTTTTGGGTACCACCTTGTAGGGGATACGACACAAGTTTTTTATTTTTCTTTTTGGGCATTGGCCTTGCTTTCACCAGGCACACTGCTTTTTCATGCCTCTAATTTGCACTTCTTCTCGTTGGACTTACACAATTTTCTTTTATGAGCATTTTAGACCATGCTACTTGAATGATTGTCTTTCATCTTGCCCTAGTGTGGGGAGGATCACCAACTGGGTTTGACATGAAATGAATTTATAGGCTCAAGTGGGCTATGCAATAGTCAAAAGTGTGTAGGATAAAGAAAGAACTGCTCTTCGTCATCCTAAGGCACTTGAATTACCGCGTAAGTTGCACTGCAAAAGCGATGCTCGAAGATTGATGCAAGTGTGAGCAAAAAGATTCCTACCATTCTTTTTAAATTTGCCCCAGTATGGGATGATCCTTGACAGGGGTAATTTTAAAAGAATCTCCATAAGTGTATGGGGCTTAAAGGGGTTGAGCAATGGATCACCTGTAGTGTTTGGGATAGAGAAACGAATGCCTCTCATCACCTTGGTTGACGTACCCTTTGCGAGATAGCCATCTTCCTTGCGAGCATGGAATTTTTCACACAACTCGCTAGGGGTTAGTGTATGAAACAGTGTATGGAACAAGACTTGCATTTCATCATTCCAAAGTATCCCATTTGACACATTCAATTCATCTCACATAATTCATCAGGGAAAATATGCAAAAATTGCAACAAATTTGAACAATTCAACTCATTGAGGCAATTTATTCATCATAGAAATGCTTGCAGTTTGAAACATGACATGTGCTAAGGACAGGAAAATTTCAGAATTTGTTCAGTTAGAACAAAAGGAGCTGACGATGGACCAATATGAGGCTAAGTTTTCTGAACTGTCTAGATATGCTTTTAGATTGATTGAGGACCAGGAGGAAAAGGCTAAGAGATTTCTTAAAGGGTTGAGAACTAACATTAGGAAGCAACTGGTGCCTTTGAACATAAGGGATTACCATGAGATTTATGAAATGACACAGTTAGTGGAGCAGGAACTGTTGAGAGAGCAGTCGGAGTTTAAGAAACCACTGAATTTTAATGATGTGAGAAGGGGTAAGAGACCCTATTCTGGTCAAGGTCAGACTTGGAATGTGAAGAAAAAGAGTAATTTAGGAAATTTTGGGGGAGCAAGAAATGGCCTGAATATAGGGAAAGCACCCTATCAGCCTGATGTTTGTCAAAGGTGTAATGGGCGACATGGCCCAGGACCTTGCAATAGATGACTGAAATGTTTTGGTTGTGGACAAGTGGGTCATCTCATGAGAAGTTGCCCACAAGAAAGGTCGCAAATGAGTGTTGGCTCGGTGCCACAGGGATATCAGAGTGCTGTTAGATCAAACTTACAAAGGAATCCTCAGAGGCCACCAACACATGGAAGGGTGTATGCGGTCACCCAAGAGGAAGCGGAAGCTTCCAAAAATGTTATCTCGGGTACGATCCTTATCAATGGTAAAAAGGCATATGCATTGTTTGATACGGGTGCAACGCATTCATTTGTGTCTGAAAGATATAGACGTTTGAATAAAATAGAAGTTATGCCTCTTGAGACGCCTCTTTGTGTTTCCACGCCTTTAAAGGATATGGTATTGTCTACGCTGGTGTGTGGGAATTGTAAGATATCAATGGGAGGAAAAGATATGGAAATAGACTTGGTTGTAATGGCTATGTATGATTTTGATGTTATTATAGGAATGGATTGGCTTCGTAAGTATCGGGCCAGAATGGATTGTTATAGAAGAGTGATCCAATTCGTCTTACTTGATCGGTCTAGTTGTGAATTTTTAGGAGGTCAGACCCACCTACCTATAGCACTTATTTCGGCAGTAGAAGCCTGTGCGTTACTTGGCAATGGATGTCAAGGATACCTAGCCATAGTCAAAGATTATGCTAGAGAGGAGCCTAAACTTGAGGAAGTTCGAGTAGTTAACAAATTTCAAGATGTATTCCCTGAAGAGTTGCCTGGATTACCACTAGAGCGGGAAGTTGAGTTTGAAATTGAATTAATGCCTGGAACAGGACCAATATCTAAAGCCCCATATAGGATGGCCTTAGTCGAGTTGAAGAAATTAAAGGTGCAACTGCAAGAGTTGCTTGACAAGGGATTCATTAGGCCAAGTGCTTCACCTTGGGGTGCACCAGTCTTGTTTGTGAAAAAGAAAGATGGATCGATGCACTTGTGCATTGACTATAGGCAACTGAACCAAGTGACCATTAAAAATAAATATCCCTTGCCTAGAATTGATGACCTGTTTGACCAACTCCAAAGAAGTTCGGTCTTCTCTAAGATTGACTTAAGGTCGAGATACCATCAGCTAAGAATTAAGAAATAGGACATTCCTAAGACTACGTTTAGGACTCGTTATGGACATTATGAATTCCTGGTGATGCCGTTTGGATTCACTAACGCGCCGGCTGCATTTATGGATCTAATGAATAGGATATTTAAGCCTTATTTAGACCAGTTTGTGATTGTTTTTTATTGATGATATTCTGGTATATTCGAGAGGGCCTAAAGAGCATGAACGGCATTTGAGGATAGTTTTGCAAACCTTAAGAGATCATAAGCTATATGCCAAATTTAGCAAGTGTGAATTTTGGCTAGACCAAATAATATTTTTAGGGCATGTGGTGTCAGGAAAAGGAATTGCAGTAGACCCGGCAAAAGTTGAAATGGTAGTAAATTGGCCGAGACCGACAACACCTACTGAAATACGGAGTTTCTTAGGACTGGCTGGTTATTATAGGAGGTTTATTGAAGGATTTTCACGACTGGCAAGTCCTTTAACTAAATTGACCTGAAAGAATGTGAAATTTGAATGGAATGGGGAATGTGAAAGGAGTTTCCAGGAGCTTAAAAGGAAATTGACCTCGGCTCAAATCGACTATACCAAGCTGGACGATGGTTTTACGGTGTATAGTGATGCATCTCACAAAGGACTGGGATGTGTTTTGATGCAGCATGGCAAGGTCGTAGCCTATGCATCCAGACAATTGAAACCCCATGAACTAAACTACGTAACGTATGATTTAGAACTAGCAGCTATAGTGTTTGCCTTGAAGATATGGAGACACTATTTGTATGGGGAGAAGTTTGAGATTTATACAGATCATAAGAGCTTGAAATATCTGTTCTCACAAAAGGAGTTGAACATGAGACAAAGGAGGTGGATAGAGTTGTTAAAGGATTATGATTGTGAGATAAGATACCATCCAGGGAAAGCGAATAGAGTAGCAGATGCTCTTAGTCGTAAGTCGGCTATGGAAATGGCTAGTTTAAGGATGGCAGAATGGGGCTTGTTAAAGTCTGTAGCAGACTCAGAGTTTAAATTGGAAATGGATTATCTTACTGGTATGCTTAGTGCATTAAGAATTGAACACGAGATTATTCAGAAAGTTAAGACCTTACAAGAATCTGACCCAAAGATTTTGAAAGTAAAAGACGCTGTGTCTTTAGGAAAAAGACTGGAATTTCATGTCTTTGAAGATGGAGTGGTAAGATGCCAAGGACGACTCTGTGTTCCCAACAACGAAGAATTAAAGAAGGAAATCCTGTCGGAGGCACATAAGAGTAATTATAGTATTCATCCGGGTAGTACAAAGATGTACAAGAATTTACGTCAGCAATTTTGGTGGGATGGTATGAAGGCAGATACGGCTAAGCACGTTTCTCAATGTTCGACGTGCCAGCAGGTAAAAGCGGAGCATCGTAAACCCGCAGGACTCTTAAGACCATTAGACATACCAGAATGGAAATGGGAGCATATAACGATGGATTTTATACAAGGATTACCAAGGACGTCGAGTAGTCATGACTTTATATGGGTCATAGTGGACCGTTTGACTAAATCGGCTCATTTCCTAGCTGTTCGCATGGATTATTCAATGGACAAATATGCGAGCATATATGTAAGTCAAGTGGTAGGCTTACATGGTGTTCTGGTAACTATTACCTCAGATCAGGATTCAAGATTTACTTCGAACTTTTGGCGAAGTCTTCAAATTGCATTAGGAACTAAACTCCAGTTTAGTACTACTTTTCATCCTTAGACAGATGGACAAACAGAAAGAGTAATCCAGACATTAGAGGATATGTTGAGGGCTTGTGTAATTGATTTTAAAGAAAACTAGGATGACAGATTACATTTGGTAGAATTTGCATATAATAATAGTTTCCAGAAAAGTATAGACATGGCTCCCTATGAAGCATTATATGGAAGGAGATGTAGGACTCCTGTCTGTTGGAATGAAGTAGGTGAAAAGAAATTGACAGGACCTGCACCGGTACAAGTTACCACTGAAGCTGTTGAAATTATCAGGAAAAGACTTAAAATAGCTCAGAGTAGGCAGAAAGACTACGCAGATAGGCGTAGAAGGCCTGTGGAATTTAGTGTGGGAGACCATGTATTCTTTAAGGTATCTCCAATGAAAGGGATATCTCGATTTGGGATGAAGGGTAAGTTAAGCCCTAGATTTGTCGGACCTTTTGAGATACTTGAAAAGATAGGGGATGTAGCTTATCGTTTGGCGCTGCCTCCTAAGTTGGGAAATTTGCATGATGTGTTTCATGTATCGATGCTGAGAAAGTACCAGCCGAATCCTGGTCACATACTCGATCATGAAGCCATCAAAGTGGATGAGAAAGTAAGGTACATCGAAGAGCCTATGCAGATATTGGATCGGAAAGAACAAATTCTTAGGACTAAAAGGATCCTATTGGTTAAGGTATTATGGCGACATCATGACATGGAAGAAGCCACATGGGAAAGTGAAGATCAGATGAAGGAAAAGTACCCCTATTTGTTTCAAGAAGGCACGAGTGGTGTCTAATTTTGAGGACGAAATTCTCTAAGGAGGGGAGAATTGTGGCATCCCAAAAATTCAAGACAACCTCTAGAGGAATTAAAGCCCGTAATTAGATAATGAAATTACCTATGGTTTGTGTTTTAGCCATTAGTTTTCTCTTAAGGCTAAGTGATATATGCTTGTGTTCATGAATTTTTGAAATTAGTATTATAGGATAAATTAATGAGAATAATCTATTCTTGGCTATGCACCTCATAGACTAAATTCCTATAAATAAAATGTTACAAGATTTTGGCCATGTGGAATTTAAAACTTAAAATCTATAAAAGAAAGAATAAAAGGTCAAATTTGATTTTAATTAGGTTGGGCCTTAGGCCCAATAGCTTGGGCTCTTGGTGGGCCGAATGGCTGGCCCATTGAAGCCCAAGGAAGTGTGACCGTCGACCAAAGAGGGGGAGGAGTGGCCGGCCCACTTCTTCCAAGCCCAAGCCCAAGCCCATCTTGCATGAGCTTTGCCAAGTGGCAAAAAGAGGGTTGCATGCATTGGCTTGTGGAGAGGCACCTCATGATTGCTAATGATGGAGTTTTGGGGAAATAAAAGGGAGAGAGAGAGTGGCCGGTGAGGGTTTTCGTCCAAGCCAAAGGGAGAGAGAGAGTTGCGAGAGAGAGAGGGAGTTGTGCGAGAGAGAGTGAGGCCGAGAGAGGAGGAGAAGGAGCCGTCCGCCCGTCGCCATCCGTGTGCCATCCATGTGCCGTCGTTCTCTTGATCTTAGAGGCAAGTTGGGATCCATTTTCTACTCTTGCATGTGTGTCTTGCATGTGTGTTTGGAGTGGTGTCGAATTTTGGGTGATTAGGAGTGAGAAACCGGGGCTAGTATGTTTTGCTTGTTGAGATAGCTTGCTGTTTTCGTGTATGCCGCCTGACTCAGAAAATTGTAGAGGCTTGTATGTGTATTTTGAGTTGGATTTTGACTTCGACTCCTTCATGAAAGTTGTAGACAATATCTCAAAATATAACATACTAATATTTGGGACAAAATGGTTGAGATTTAAGGGGTAAAACCCTCTTCCTACGAAGACACTAGATCTGGAACTGCTTTACTGACCTTTTGGTAGTTTTGTGGGTTGCATGTTGCTTTTTACCGAGAATTTTCCTTTGAATTCTTCATAAAACTTGTAGCTAACATCCTAAAGACTAACATACTCAAATTTGAGGTAAAATGAGCAAGTTTAGTCTAGTGAATCGACTTACTCTTGAAGACGGTAAATCTGGGAAACACGGTACTGGACACCCGAGCTTTCTTAGACCCATATGGAGACTATTATTTGGAAATTTCACTTAGATCCCTTAATGAAAGGTGTATGGGACCTCTTGATACAAAACATATCCAAATTTCAGAGGAAACGAAGAAGGATAAGTAGGTGAAAACTCGATATTTCGGAGATAGCTATACTGGACGTTTCGGTGCTAGAATCAGGAGCTTCGGACGTCTATAGAAATTATCTAGAACGAATCTGGCCTAGATGTCTTCATGAAAAATCTACTTTAGTGTCTTAACTATAACCTGGTAAAATTTCATAATTTTCGGAGGTCATTCGGGTATTTTAATCGAATTATTTCAGAAACTGCGCAATCTGTTTCTATCCGAAATTGCATGCTGTATTTGTGTGGATTATATCTTCTTGTGTGAAACTCATTAGGGCATGTGTTCTTCACGAAATTGTTATCTTATTGTCTTTTGTATCTCATGTTCTGATTTCATGATTTTTGAGAATCATATGGATATTTAATTCAAATGCTTTCTAAAATGGTATAAGCTGGAATTTAGTAAGCTTCAAAAAGGCATGATAAATGGACTATTCTAAATTGTATGGACTCCATAAATGTTATTGTTATGAATGATTGTGTCTTGCTGCATGTATGATGATGATTGGAGATGCATGTATGAATTAAAGGATGAAAGTGATCTTGTTTGCCATTACATCATGTGCCATGTTGAGTTGAGACATAAATTGGTGAACATGAATAATGATAAATGAGGAAACTGTTTGAGGCGGTTGATAATTCCCTAGGAGTGTCAGGATGCCTGGGATGGGGGGTGCCGGATGCCCAGATTGTATTGAGATACATGGCCGGATGTCCTCGGGAGTTTCAAGATGCCCGGAATGGTTGGGTGCCAGAAGCCTCGGAGGTTTGTGCCCGAGGGGATGCCTCATGATGCCAGTTAGGATGCGAGATGCCCGGAATGTGGGGGTGCCAGATGCCCAGTGGCCTTAAATGGCTGAATGCCAGAGGTTTTTCTTGCGATGCCAGGTTGGGGTGCGAGTGGTAAAGTATGGGATGCAATTGCTAATCCCGAGAAAGAGAGATGTGGTGATCAAATTGAAAGATAAAAGTGGGAATTGAATCATGCACATGTGATATGATGACATGCGTATGGATGTGTGATATGACATGATGATGATAACCTATAGCATGATGATACATGTGTATGACATGATGATGATAACCTATGGCATGATGATACATGTGTATGATATGATGATAACCTATGGCATGATGATACATGTGTATGACATGATGATGATAACCTATGACATGATGATATGTATGTGATATGATTGTGATGAGGATGTATGATGGTATATGCATGGCTTCAAGGTAAGTGATACTTGGATGCATGGATGACATGTATTATGCTATGATTGTATTGTATGATGCATTGAGTGGTTATTGGATCTTTTACCTGCTGAGTGGTTGTACTCACCCCTTTGGGGACCAACATTTCAGATTAGAAAGATGCCGCTCCCTGCTATCACGCGAGGCGTCTTTTACGGCCTTCCATCGGATGTGGAGGTTGAATGTGTGGAGATCGACTGTCCCACCATTCCTGGTCTGACGTTCCTTCGGGTTCGCGCGATAGTGATGTATGATGTGGGCTTGGCTGGGGGCCCTGTCATACAAGAGTTCATATCCGTCCACGTTCGTCGAGATGGGGTTATGCGAGGGATGTTGCCGTCGCCACCGCCTAATGCACCGGGATGGGTGTGAGGGCCCGTGCGTGAGAAGTAGGAGCTGCAACTTTTTGGGATGATAGCCGACACTAGTTGATGGGGGAGCTTGCACGATTGTTTTAGAGGGTCGAGAGTTTCTTTTTGGGGTTATGGCCGAGTGTAGCTACAAGTCTTAGCCTTTCTTTTGATGTACCGACCCGAGAAAATCCATCATGAAAATATGTAAATAAAAGTGTCTTGGCTTTATCTTTTCTTATGATGTTAGTGGTGTGCCATTGTATCATGGTTGTTGAAGGGGGAATTAGTAAGACTCGATTATGCTTCCGCAAATGAGATGCGCTGGGACCGTTTTCAAAAAGAAAAAAAATATATGTGTCTATGAAATTCGATGCTTTTACTGAGAGATGTAATTAGTGTCCATTAGGTGTAGCGATAGGTGCCTGTGGCGACCTAAGGTGTTTCGAGGTGCCACATATTAATACTCACAATTGGTTACTTCACTTGAGAGGTTCACATATTGCATTTTTCTTACCTTTTTGTGATCATGTTTTTTTTTTTTTTTCTATTTGGGCAATAATCCAATAGTAGACCATCATTGTAAGTTTGCAATGATGTTCTACTGTCGTATTTGATCAACAACTTGAGTTTTGCAAGGTCTGCCACTTGTTCTGCCGAAATTACATTTTGTGTTATTAGTGGTGGTGGTGGTTGGTGTTCTTATTTTATTTGGGGGTGTCTGTGGTTTAATAGAGATTTGTACCGATTATTTCATTGTTCTCCCAAAGCTATTTGATATGAGCACCGAGAAAATATTCATAATGTTCTAGTGAGGATTTATGCATCTGATGGGATGCTTTGGGAAGTTATTACTAATGAAAGAGATAAAAATGCTACAAAAAAAGATATCGAGAGGGCATTTGGAATGTAGAGACAAATTAGAATAGGTTGGCATAATGAATCAATTTTATCTAACAACAAAAATGTCAACTTAGTGTATGAATAATTGGGTTTACAAATTGATGCGTGCCCTTGCTAATTTTGTTATGAGGTCACTTATTTCAAGCATCTTCTTCACCCTTTAAATAATTAGGTATTCTGATTTGTATTCTTCATCGTGGATGCTTTTAGATGGTGTCTTTCTCAGCAATTGTAGAGCATCTCTTCCATCGGATTGATTCTTAAGCTGAAAGGATTTGAAATACATTAACTGCAAATCTCTAGATTCTATTTCTGATGCCAGTTGTAACTTTGCAGGGAGCTCGAGCATGGATGCTTTTGGTGGAAAAGCTACTTCGTTTATCTAATCATTGTTCGTTGAGACTAATATGCTTGAGCATAATTGCAAGGAATATTGGTACCTTCATCCTCTCTGAGTTTTGCTGCTTTTGTCTCAAGCTGTGGAATAAAAGCAAAATTAATTGCGATTGTACATTATCTGGTTGGAGTCTTTTCTTGCGGTCAGCATTTTGTCTTTTTGGACTTCCATGGAAATAATATTTGGAAGACTTGGTTGTCTTGTCTCTCCGCTAAGGTAACAATGGTATCTCATATTTGATTAGTTTTGTGTTGCTTAGTTAAGGAAGGTGAGAATAAATTCTCATCTCCAACAGCTTAGTTTCAGTGAGGCTTGTTTTCTCCCGTCAAGATAACTTGGTTTGACCAAGTTAGTCATACCAGGTCATGCTAGTTCCCATTTTATAGCTTGATGCTGATAAGTGATGGATATACTATTGAGGTAGATGTTAGTATATCATCAAGCTAAAATGTTGCACTAAACTCTCCCTTGGGATATTAGATTGATGTTTTAAGTATGGAGGTTTCTATGCTTTTCTTTTGGTACTTTTATTCTTCAATAATGAGGTCATGCAATTTAAGCAAGTCCCCATGCCAAGACTGGACTCTTATTTTATTTTAAATAAATATGAGGGGGGCCTACTTCTTTCATTTGCATCCGAGTCAGCTTTTTAACATGTAAGCATATTAGTCTCTATCCTATGAATGTACTTAATGGTGCTATCAATTTGCAGGTGGATGACAGTGGCGCTAATTGACTTCTACATCAATGTCGTTGCTCTTTCTGTATGTCTCTAATGCTTCTGTTGGCTAACTTTGGTGCATGCAATTTTTTTGACTCATTTGATAGAATAGAGGACATGCATAAAAAGGACTCTGTGTCTATTAGAAATGGATAGGACGATTGTGAAGCGATATCATATGGTTTCATCAACTTCAGAGTTTATCCTTCATAAGCTTATGGAACCATTGCCTGCAATCATGCCTATTAGATTTGAGAGCAGCACCTTTGGTTTTAGACACCCACAATTAGGAGTTCTTGTTTGATGGCTACAGTTTGGGGATGAGACATTTGTCTTGTTTTACCCTATGTAACTCATTTCTATTTCGATCTCATGGTCTTTCAGGTTTGGGTTGCTTATAAGGAATCAAGTTGGCTTAATGCATTTGTGTGGATCCTTCTCTTGATATGCTTTGGCAGGTAATATATCCATATTTACCAAGTTTATGTTACTGCTATGAGTATTGTCCGGAGCATCGAATGACTGGTTAACACGCATTAGTGAGAACTTTAAAATTGTTGGATGACTATTGATCATATTATGCGGTGGTACTCGATTGTCTTTTTTTATTGTTTATATGCTGATGATCAATGACAAAGACCACCTACCTACATTTTCCAGATTTCTATTGTAGCCCAGTGATGCTGTATCTGTACCTAAACTTCAATATGAATCCTGTATCTGTACCTACGCTTCAATATACTGGATTCATAGCCAACCATTTGGTATTGCCGGTAGGTATAACCTTGCAACATGTATGCAATAGACTATGTATATTTGGCTTTTTTCTTAGTGAGGGTAGAGAAAGGAGCATTTGAGATGGAGATCGATTGGTTTTTCATGATTTTGCAAGTTGTTATAGATGGAAGCAAGTTTAACTTTACCATAATTATCAAATTATACAAATTAAAAAATTTCTTATAAATCACAAAGGTGCATTCTTATGAGAGTTACACATTGATACACGTTTAGGTCATGCAAAACTATCTGAGTTCTCTCGGATGCTTTTAAATAAATGTGTTTTTTTTTTCATGCTTTAAAACGACAAGAAGAATTACATAAGTGAGTATCTAAAATATATATATATATATATATATATATATATATATATTTGATCACATATTATAAAATTGGTTAATATGACATTTGCATTAAAGGTTTAAACATAACCTAGAATTAATTGGTTGATATGTACAAGTGTCAGTGATTATGTTCTAAAAATGTTTGTTTTGTATTTTATTAGAAAGGAACTGTTGAAGAATTATTTCTATTTTGAAGACATCACCTCAGTTAATTTGCACGTGTAAAGTTATTGAATGGCTGAATCAAAGGTAATTCTTTATTCATACAATGTGAAATATATTTTGTTTTCTTTTGATGTTATTTTTCTTATTGATTATTTATTGTTCATTTGGTTGCAGCATGAAACTTCCCATCTTGAGATATGTCGATGCTACAAGGCAATAGGTGAGATTCCATCAGTGAAAGGAAACCCGGAGCAGTGTCCACACTGGTGAAGCTTTTTCATTGTTAAGTCTTCACTGTGTGTTTCAAGGAACAGCTGTTCATTCTGTGGTTTAATTTTATGCAGATTCCAAGGAAAATCTGCTGGTGCTTGGTTGTAGCACCTCATGATCCTATGCAATCAAGCCTTCTTAATGAGTCTTTAGAGGATAAAAATCTCCCAGAAAATTCCCAATTCGGGTACCATCTGTGAATTGTTGTGGGTAATTGGCTGTGCATCTTGAAATATCACAATAATGTGCTATAGAATTGGTTGACCATGCCTTCGAAATTTGAACATAGGCTGCTTCTGAAACAATTGGTTAGGTTGGAGGTTATCCAGTGGCCTGCTTTTTGGAGTACTTTCAAATCTGAATTCGAGAATGAGAAAAACATGCTGGAAGGTGCACCTGTTGAGAAGGTAGCAGAAGTTCTTAGACAGAGAATCGTTGAACTTGTACTTGCAGAACTTTGTCATTTTTCTTCTTTCGGATCATCATTCAGATGTGACTCGATCTATTTTCTGCAGAATTATCTTCATTCCAAAGTATTACTCGAGGATTACCTCTAAAGGACTTGCAGAGCTGTCATGCCTCAGCATTCAGGCCTGATTGTGTTGAACATTTTTTTTTTATATTCTATATCAATGTCAATCTTTATGAATTGTTGCCTAGACCCCTCATTTAACCTGAGCAGCCTCCCTGCCTTCAATTCCTGATTGGGGTATGGTTGCTGGACTAGGATACAAGTTTCAAATTAGTGGAAAAGAGTTTTTGGTGCATTGAAAGCCAAAGGCTTGTCATGAATTGGTGGAGATCCATGCTTACTCTATACTCAAAACATAGAGAAATTTAATGAATTTGTTAGTTTCTTTTTACTACATAAGCACTAAATTATCCCCGCTGACATGTTTACAGGGCTCCATTTCCGAGCAATTTCAAAGATGTTGTCAAAACCATTTCAAGCGCTTGTTCCGTGTCTACGCCCATATGTACCATTCACATTTTCAGAAAATCGTGAACTTGAAGGAAGAAGCCCATCTAAATACTTGCTTCAAGCATTTCGTTCTCTTCACATGGGTAAGTAAGCACAGCTGCTAAGCTTTGCAGATATGACTTACCCATATACTTTTTAGATTGGCTTTGATATATTCTTAGTCTTATCAAGTTTGGGTCAAGGAAACACTTTCAATTACTATATTAATGAGTTACAAGCAGTAGTTTAGTTAGGTTATCAGCTTTACAACAAGAGTATAGTACAAAAAAGACTTGTGATGGCAAGTCTTGATTAGCTTTAATTTGATGCAGGAATTTCGGTTCATCAACAAAGAGGAGCTTGCGCCGCTTAATGAACTTGTCGAATCTATTTTGTTTGTCCATTGTTTTTCTTGTTTCCCTTTTCCCCCTTCTTTTGGATATCTAGATTGAGATTTTTTGGCGAACTTCTTTTCGTCATTTGTGAATGAGATATCTCGATTCAGTTCATCGTCTTGTCTTCAGTGTGTTTATATATGTTGATTTGGTGTAAATTCTGTACATCGAACAAGAAAACTCTTGGTCTCCCAATGTCATTTAGTGCAGTTTTAGAGCATGCAGTGAATTTTGTGACCCTTCTGTAGAAAGAAGTTCGTCCTTTCAAGACGTTTGAGGGACTTGCAAGAGAAGCCCTTGCTTGTCTGTCAATAGAAAATGCTTGAAATAGCATGTCAGTTCACAATTCTCTGCAGCATAATAAGAATTGATTTCTACAGAGGTTCAAGTTCCTCCTTTTTTGGGTACTCCCGTACTTTGAAAATCTTCTATCTAAATCATCCCTCAAAACTTGTAATGCGGTGTTCAGTAACATAATCACGAGTTGGCATTGAATACGAAAAGTACTTGCCGACCGCAATCTCATTTTAAGACCAGAATTCCCCGGGATTTGATGCTAGTGGTCATTGAGGCTATAGCAGAGACATAAAATTGTTAGTCTAGCAAGAAACTACTCCAACTATTCAAGTTATTTCTCACGCCCTGTAGATCTATGCTTGAAAGTATGCATGGCATTTGCCTGTTCCGTGCCAACTTCATATATATATATATAACCTGAAATCTGATATTGTTGATACGCATGGTACAGGAACTATGAGTGAAATAACAGCCATGCATTCGAATATGAGATGTAACTAAACCAGATTTTAACAACCCAAAGTGAAAAATTACAGATAAAGATCAAGAAGGGAGATCTTTCATTCTGTGTAATTTAAAGTATTACAAGGTCTTCTGTGCCACACAATCGAATTCACTATAATTTCACTTCATGGGATTTCTCCAATCCCCTAAACATAAAAGTCTCCTATCATTTTGTTCCTTTTTTTGCCACCATGGGCTCATAATCTTTCTTTCAATGGTATTCTGTAAATTTTCTTCTGAACAAATTATTCACCAGAATCCCTTGAGCGGCCTTAAATTCAGCAGCTCAATGACGCTAATGTAATACCGGCCAGCCTGAGCACTAGGCCAAGGAACTTTCTGATTTAGCTGTGGCATCTTCGGATGACAAGATTTCTTGAACCTTGACAGCATGCGTTCATCTCTCTTATGCACCCAAAATTGCATCACGGAGAAAGGAGACACTTCTCCTTTTAGCCTTACTTCCTTCTCTTTGTTGATTTGCAAATGCACCCAGGGAGCGGATTTGCATAAAAACTTTCCTCTAGTTTTGGGAATTCCCCGGACTCCCTCAAAGACGGAGCTCCTGTTCGATCTCTGTGAAGTTTCTTCACTTTGGAACTAAATTTCTTCCAAGAAATCTTCCCCTCATCTAGTTCATCAACCAGTTTACAAAATTCATCCTGCATGCACAAAGAGGAGTTGAAGATGAGATGCCTGTCGATGATCCATATCAGGACAAAAACAAAACCATATATCAAAATGGGGAGAAAAATAAAACAAATCATACAAACTGAAAAGAGTAGGAACAAGATAATAGTTACTTGTCTGGATTAATTGTCTTCTTGAAATTCTTGAACCGCCTATGGCCTTGAACTGCTTTCGCCATATTCCCATCACAAGTATAAAGAGACAGGCTGAGCACAAGGAGATACTTCAAAAGCGTGCCTGAACAAATAGCAATTAGCAAATATTTACCCACCAATTGTTCGACAAAATTTCTCACCAAGAAAATGCTCCTACCAGACCTGCGTGCATCCCAGGCACAGCCTCATCCCCAATGAAAACAAACTTACAGAGAACAAAGTTGCAACTGAAACCTAGCACATGGGCATCACACCTGATCGACCCAAACCCGCCCTCATGTCTCAGAGTCAAGTCCAGGTCCTCAACCTCTGCAACATCGGGAGTCATGATCTTCTCAATGATCAGCTGTTGTCACATCCTGAATTTTCATAATTTGTTTTCGATTAAATAAATCGGGCCTTTCATCAAAACGCTAATAGTGTTATTCTCTGAGCTGATCACTCACGAGATAACTGGACTATCTGGGCAAGCAATTAGGGAATCTAAATGCAATTGGACTTGAGAATTCGACCAAGAATCGACTGCTCGACCGTGTTGATCCGCAAGGGTCATTATGGCACCGTTAGAGATCGATCGAAATCGAGATAGGTCAATTCGACCGAGATATGTGATCAAATTGTGGGTGATTCCACTTGATTGAAAAATTCTCATCGATCGACACTAAATTGATTTTCTATCGTTTTGGTACCCGGTGCCCGTAATTGAAACCTCGAGATTTTCACGACAATCGATGGTCGCCAATGGGTCGAAGATGTACTTTGTGACTCGAGATAAATCAATCACAGGTCAATTGCACCAAAATTCCTAAAAGTTACCCAGTAAACTAGGTCACGCTAAAAGCGCGTCGGATTGAAAATAACCGCAAATTTGAACCCGATTTCAGAGATTGAAAGTTCGATATGTCACAAGCTATTTTAGGAATGTCGACTCATCCTCCGAGAAATTTTCAGAGATCCCGAGATTTTTACGGAAAATCGGTTCAGACGTTGCGGAAAATTAACGGAAATTCAGATGGGCTAAATCGATGGAAATTTAGACTTCCAAGCCGAGCCTTTGAGTGTCAGGGATTTATAGAAAATTGTTCGGGATTTTTCTTCATCGAGATTGGATCTCAATTTGGGAAATTGAGTGAAGAAATTGAAGATAAAATGAAAAATGGAAATTCGGAGCATGAGTTGGGGCTGTGTTTTTGGCATCCATTTGTGCTAATTTTGGCTTCAATTTATCCTAGAAAGTATTAGGGGCAAGAAGATATTTGTGTGGGCTATTGGGAGACCAAACATTTAATGTTTGGCTAAGGTTTTATGACTTTTGCTCCCCTCTTAGCTGGCTTCTCCCTCGTACTCATCCATTTCCCCTCCCCGCGCGAGCAAAATTGGCATGCCTCTTCTGCCTTGCTTTCGTTCTTCTCGCCTGAACCGAACTATTCTGCCCCTTCTTCTTTCATTTTTCTTCCTTGCAAAACCACCGAAATCTTTGCCTCAATTCCCTACAAGCTGCCAGCTCGACACTGCTCCACTCCTTCGTGTCTTCTCTCCTTCGCCGTACGAAGCAAGTCAACCGAAGCTGCTTCTCTGTCTGATTCCATCGACGCCAGCCAGCTTCGTTCGCGTGTCCTTCAGCCGCTCGCCCCTACTCCTTCCACCGAGGCCATCTCCACTTCGGTTTGTTGGCCCCATCTCCATGCGTCCACGGCTCGGCCCTTTTTGGTCAACAGCCTCCACCGAATTGAAGCCCACGAAGACCGAAGCCAGCGAAGCCGCGTCTTCTCTCTGCAGCTCACGTTTTTCCTTTAGCTCCCATCTTCGTCCGCGTGGTCTCCTCTTGTTCGTGGGTTTCGGCCAGCTCGAAGACACCAGCGGCCAGCTTCTTCGGCGCGTGGACGTTGTTGCTTCCTCTCCACGCTCGATCGGCCCGACAATTGAAGTCGGCCCAAGCCCAGCTCAGTCCATGCATCTTCATTTCTAAGCCCACGCAAGTCAGCAACCTGCAGCAGCCCAATTTCCAACAGATTTTGAAGCCCAAGCTTATGCCCAAGTTCAGTTAGTTCTAGCCCATTTGAAGTTCAGCCATTTTGGGCCCGAGAAGAAGGCCCAAGCCGCGACCAGCAGCCTGCATAAGCCCAAGACCTAAACTCAGCCTTGCTGAGTTGTGTTGGGCGGTCCTAGGCCTGGTCCAAGTTCGTCGACACCGCCGAAAATTAAGATTTCGGCCGCCGTCGCGTCGTCGTCGCGGTGAACCGATTTCCGCAATTAACCGGTGAGTTTATACTCTAAACTCTGCTTAGTAGGCTAATGACGTTTAAGGGGTGTTTAGATTTATTTTATTATGAATTAGGTGGTTAGTTAGATTAAATTAGAAATGTAATTATTTAATTGAGCATGTTAGGTGGTTAGCATGGTTTAGCTAAGGCCTAAATAAAGTGTACTATTTATCTAGAAGGGTTCGGGAATTTTCCGAGTCCGTATTGGTTATTAATTTAATGATTCTGGCCTAGGTTAGTATTTTTAGAATTTAAATTGATTTATTTAATTAATTTCAGTAATTATTTAATTATTAATTATTTTCCGGAAATTTGGCGGGATAGCCGGTGACCAGAATTTCGTATTGATTGCAATGGTGTGATTAATTTCTGCAATTGAGTGTTAAATTATGCAAATTGAGTGCCGATTTGATTTTTGGTATTTAATTCCAAAAATTGTGAATTTCCAATATTTATTCAGAAAATCCCAAGTGTCGGGTTTTGACACCGAAAATGGTTTTTAGTACTCTATGAAATAGTGGGATTTCAAAAAGGATGAATATCAAATTTTCTGGATCAAGTTGACCGTGTACCCACACGCGAGTAATTTCATGTGAATTTCTAATACGAAGAAAAATGCCAGGCTCACCATTTTAATTGAAGCATTTGAGTGCAATGCACGGTGCCCTGGGCCATATTTGAGTGATCGTGTGATGGTTGAGAGAAATCGTCCCGGGTTGTTGAGCTGGACGTTATCCCTATTTGGGATACCCCCGGACAACGGGAAGCCGGTCGCAGTTGATTCTGGACCTTATGCTCCTTCGGGAAAGCCGTCTGATAAAGAGACGTGCCGTGCTCAATGGGGTGAGACGATGCCTGGCAATGCCAGAAGACCGCCGAACTGAGAGTAGCCCGTGCTATATGCCGAGATCAAAACTAGAAACGCATGATTAATTGATTTTGGCGTTTCAGTTATTTGGAGCTTATTGTTGCTCATGCTCTCATGTTGTTTGTGATATAAATTGTACTGACCTGCAGGGTGGATCTGAGACGAGGTAAGTCTCCTTGAATGTGTGATTGTGATTAGCACACTTCTGGGCGTATTTCCCTCCTAATTGGGGTTTAGAGCCTAGACTCGCTGAGATGATATCTCACCCCGTTGTGGGACAACATTTTCAGGGTCGTCGAGTGGAGGACCTAGAGCTGAGAGGAGGTGATCGGAAGCGTAGGTCAGTTAGGACCGCTTCTTTTTGGAAGGCCCGTCTTTTGTAGTCTTTTGGCCATAGACTCATGTACATGACTCAGTGTATATATATAAAAGCATGTTTGTTTGTGAATCTATTGTCCTGCCTTTCTATCCCGAGATGATTACTGTCAGGGGATTTCTTTTCGTTTCCGCATGTGCAATAAAATGGAAAGGGTCGGCAACTCGTCCTGGGAAGTCGCAAATTATTATCGACCAGATAGGGATGGGCACGCACTCGGGGTTCGGGGCGTGACAGCTGTGCAATCCTTTCACCCACCTTCACTTTAGAGTCGACATCCTCTGTAGTCCACCCGCACCCGACGCCGATCGAATACTTCCATGCCAAACGTACAAGCGCTTCGATTCAGCCCTCATCGATTATCCAAAACAAGGTACAACTTTCTCCAAGGCCCTGCTTGGAGCTAAATGGGGAAATTTAAATTTACTCTGGCACAAGACATAGGGAAAAAAACTGAAGTCAATCATAATGAGGAGATGTTTCCTGATTTCCAGACTACACTTCACATGCATAAGTACGTTCATCTCCATTTTAAATCTAACATATCATGCATCAATTAAGGGTTCTGCATGGAAGCAGTAAATTGCTTACCGCAACAGAACCTGATACTGAGCCACCTCCAGGATCATTTTCCAACAAAACCCGATATTTAATATTCTTTTGGAGGAGATGCTTTAAAGTGACCAAGGCTGCGAGTAAGGGCAAACAAGTAACCAATTAGAATGATAATCTTAGTATCAAGGAAAGAAATAATTGGCATGGGATACCAAGAGGGTACCAGCCATGGACTCTGCAGACTCAAAGCATAACGAGAATGTGGCTAAACGCTTTATGAATGCTGCAGCCTTTCGCATGCCATGTTGCCTATCATTGCACAGCATCATCTTTAGAGCTTCAGCTAGCACCTACCCCGATCTCTGCTTGAGACATCAAATATCAATGAGTAACCATACAAAGGGAGAAAGACCAGCGGAGGAGGCATCGCGGGCAACTAGCGGAGGAGAGAGAGTAGAGCAGGGGAAGAGCATTCGGAGAGAAGCCCTGCGACTTTTGTTCTCTCGCAAAACGGAACAAAGAACGGGGAGAACGGGGAAAGAGAGAGAGAGGAGAGAGAGGACGAGTGACAGGTCGCAGAGGAGAGTAGAGGAGAGTAGAGGAGAGAGAGCGTCAGAGTGGTGGGCCCCAGGAGCGGCACGCGCAAATTTTAAACCTCTGACGGCGTCGCCTACATGGAGCCACGTGTCGGTCGCTGAATGGTCTTACCCTAAGCCTACATGGAGGGTAAGACCCACCCAATATTTTCTCCTTACATACTCCCGCTAGCTTTCGGACAGCACATCACAAACATATCACATGATTCCAAGAACCCTCGCATTAAACCAAAGTGGCGACTCCATGATATGCCCAAGTTCCTGTCTTTCAAATCACGTTTTCAGTTAAACACGAATAACTCCTAAAACATCCAAAAGGGAGTCATATTAGCAACAAATATATCCAGACGAGCTGAGCGTGCCCGAGTAGTAAATTGTAAATGGCCAGATCTATTATCATTTCCTGATATACAAAACCGCCATAATAAATTCAAATACCTCGCTAAACGATCACAAAAAATTTATGGGACCAAGATTAAGTACAAAGTCTCATGACGAAACAGAGCGCTTGTTCAAGAAGGCTTACGACTGAGGCAATCGTCCAGATTTTTTTTAAAAGTTTGCGGCACCTCCGCTCCCTGAACAGAAATATCCCGTCCTTGCGTTCTTTATACCTTGAATAATGAGACTCGCATTTTTCCCGAGCCTTCTGCCCGAGTGGATCTGGAAACAAAGAGGAACCATGCCACGCGTTTACCCAGCCGAGAATTTTAAAAGGAAAATCCAAGAAAAAACACTTACTGCAAGAAAAAAAGAAACAGAAAAAGACACTTAGCCCTATTTGTTAACACTTCTTTTTTTTAACCACTTGGGGGTTCGCCCCAGTGGCCACCCTTCCAACTTGGAAGGGGGAGGTGGGGTTCAAATCCCCACCTCCTCAGGGATTGGGGTGGGGACGGTTTCATTTCAGGAGTGGGTTTCGACTCCCCGCCCTACAAGGAGGTAGGGCGAAAGTCGAGAGTGAGTGTTAGAGTAAGATTAGAGTAGGACCGACCAAATAAATAAATAAAAACACTCTTTTTTTTTTTTTGTTTAAGAACAAATTTTTGTTTTTTTGTTCCGAGAGAACAAAAAAAGAAGAAACGTGTTTGTTTGCGTTTTTGTTTCAAATCTATTCTTTTGTTCCTAGGAACACATTTGGAATAGAAACGAGAAACAAGAAAAACATGTTTCTTGTTTCTAAACAATTTTTAAGAACAAATTCTCTCTCCTCTCTTTTTCTTCTCTTTTTTTCTTCTTTTCTTTTTTTTTCTTTGGCCGGTCGCCGGCCTCGGTCATGGTCGCGACCGGCCGTCGAGGGCCGGCGACGCTATCGAGGGCCGACGACCTCGCCAGAGCATCGCCGGCCCCTAGCGAGGCCGAGCGTTGCCGGCCCTAGCGAGGCTCGGCCTCGCCCGAGATCCGGCGAGCCGAGCTCGCCCAGCCACCGGCGAGGCTTGCCCTTGCCGGGCCACCAAGGCCAAGCCTCGCCGGTGGCCGGGCGAGCTCGGGCTCGCCGAGATTCAACTAGCCCAAGCTCGCCTAGCCAAGGCGAGGCCGAGCCTCGCCGCACGGGCGGGGGCTGGGGCGAGCTCGGGCTCACCGGATCCGGGCAAGCTCGAGCTCGCCCAGCCAAGGCAAGGCCAAGCCTCGCCCAACCACGGCGAGGCTCGGCCTCGCCGGGGCCGGCGAGCCTCGCCGTAGCCGGGGGAGGCCGCCAGCCCTCGTCGACACCGTCGCCGGCCATGGCCGAGGCCGACGACCGGCCAAAAGAAGAAAAAAAAAATAATTAAAAAATTAAAAGAAAAAAAAGAACACAAATTTACCAAACGTGTTTCTGTTCATTTTTATTCCCGAACAGGTTTACCAAACGCCTTCTTACTTTTCAAAATTGTTCCTCGGAGCAGAAATAGTTTTTTCTATTTCATTTCCCTTGAACAATTTTTGAACAAAAACGTTACCAAACGCGCCCTTAGCGGACCAATTTACAACTAAAGCACTCAAAAGAAACAACGAAACTACCTGCAGATTTCCTGAAACTATGCTTTGGTTTAGCTATAATCAAGTAATTGGCACAAAAAAAATGGGAAATTGAACGTAGCACATCAGAATCGAGTAGCCGTCGCTCAATTGAGTTGAATCAGCGCCATTAATATTAGCTCTACCACAAGTAAAATAACAAATAAGAAAGTGAAGTGCAACAAAAGAATAACCTTGCTCAACTGGCCAAACTCTAAGGGCACACATTACAATATTTATGTTTCTCTATTTCTCTGTTTTTATGTTCTCCTTGAAATAGGTTTGGAATAGAAATCCGTTTGATAATGCAATTTCATTTTTCTATATATGGAACAGATTTATATTGCAGAAATAGATTTGGAGTAAAAATCAAATATCAAAAATTAAAATTTTTAGTTTTTGTATTTTTGGAACAGAAATGAAAAATTAAAACTTTGCTCGTCATTCACTCTTGTTATCGCCCATCGCTCACCCACTGCCCGTGGGACCCTGGATTCCCGCTGCCTGTTGCGGGTCGCTACCCGCTCGCCACAAGCCCTAGCCACCAACCATCATTCATCAAATGCTGGCCACTAGCCACCAGACTCTGGCTGCCGGTCACCGGCCGCCAGATGCCGGATCCCCGCCAATCATTGGTTGCTCATCGCCAACCGTTGTACACCGGAGGCCCATTATTGACCAATGGACGTCCGCCACCAACCGCTTGCCGCTCGCCATCGGCCGTCAAATGTTGGCTACTCACCGTCGCTTGCCGAACTCTAGCCGTTGGCCACCCACCGTTGGCTGCCAATTGCCAGACTCTGGACATTGAACACCGAACGCCGAACTTCAGATGTCAGACGTTGGCCGCAGGCTAATCAAATCTCGAATGCCAAACTTCGGACGTCGGATGCCGAATGCCTGCCACTAACTGTTGGACGTTGGATGCTCGAAGCTAGACCTTCAGACGTTGGACACGGCCACCGGACGTCGAGACTCCAAACTTCGACCACTTGCCGTCGATCGTCGATCCTTGGCCGCCGGACGCCAAACGTCGAACTCCGAACTCCGCCATTTGCCGTCGATCGCTAGCCATCACTTTGCTCTTAGAAATCAAAATTTTATTCTTTTATCAAATAAATTTTATTCTAGAAATAAAAATTTTAAATCATTATCAAATGCATTTTTTATTTCAGAAATTTGCATTTTAAGTGATTAAGTCATTGAGAAACAAGAAGGCGTTGAAAATAGAAGGAGCAAGGCTCCTGCTTTATAGAACTTGACCGTAGGACTAGACGGATACAAGAAGTTAACCGTGCGTTAATAACTAGACAGACTGAGGTTCCCCAATGGCCACCCTTCCAACTTGGAAGGGGGAGATTGGGGGTTCAAATCCCCACCTTCTCAGAAGGGATTGGGGTGGGGACGATTTCATGTCAGGAGTGGGTTTCGACTCCCACGCCCTGCAAGGAGGCAAGCAAAGTCTGGGAGTGTGTGTTAGAATAGGATTAGAGTAAGACCGACCAAAAAAAAAAAAAAAAAGACAGGCCGGGGTTGATCGGCCTTTTCGTGGGGCCCACGTGGACATTAATGGTGATTGGACTTTATAAGGGTTACAGTTGGCACCAAAAGCTTGTACAACTAAAAATCTTAAATTTATGTGTTATGGGATAAATAAATAAAAATAAAAACCTTGAATATCAAGTGACGATTATATCTTAAATAAAATTAACATAAATAATATATATCATATATATAAATTCAGATTTTTCGTGACATAAAAAATGATTTTTAATAATAAAAAAATAATTTTACGGTATTTAACCTAAAAAGTTTTTATAGTACTTGCCTTAAAGAAATTAAAAAAGCTGAAAAATCAAGCGGAAAAATGCAAACTTTCCTAGGCAGTCCTTTGATAATTCTAGCGCAGCGTTCCCCTTCGACATTCTTCCTTTCTCTTCCTTCAGTACGATTGCATTTGGTTTGGCCGTTACACAAAAGCAAAGCACTTAAAGTTAAAAAACAGTTTCGACAAAATGCAAATAACACTCTTTATTTGCTTTTATAGACATCTAAATATAAATGACCCCATTTAATTAGTAATCGAATAAGAAAATTAGATATCAAACTTGATCCTTAAACAAACATATTAATATTACATGATCCTGCATCTGAACTCTACATTGCATTTAGGCATTAGGCAACACGTCTATTGGATAAATTTATTTTGATATGTCTAGTTGTAAATTGGATTCGAATTGGTCCGATAAGATAAATGAACTAGCACTGAGACCCCAAAACTCATTCGAACCTCGCAAGCCTGATCCCTTTTAATGGCCGCGCCTCTCTTGATAAGCTGAAGATTGCACGTAATGAAGAAATTACCATCCGGGGATTTTTGGGAAGTGAGGTATTAAGGAAAGAAATTGGCAAAAATGTGGCAAACATATTCGATCAGCACCCAAAAAGGAAAATGAAATAAATTTCGCTTTCCAACTTGCAAACGCACAATCGAAATTGATTCAAGAATTTGCTGGAGAGTTGAATAGATGGGAGAAAGAAGGAAATAAAATAAATTAAAAAATTGTGCGTCTGGAATAGCGCTCTTTAGGCAATTTTTGGATCCTCAATCTCGGCAGAATATGGCGAGGATTCATTGTTTATAAAGAGAGGAACATATCAATGCTCAAGGGACAGAAAATTGGTCCATCACAGTCGCACTCACGAATTCTTCCTGGTCGTAATTAAGACCAAACGCATGACACACTCCCAAGAGCACTGTAAGTTCCCAAGCTCTCCTTCCTTTCTCTTAGCATTCTTGATAAGAATAACGGAGCTCATATCAAGAGACTCACATTGCCTAGTTGTATAACACATGCTGGGTAAACCTTCCATTTGTCACTAATTAGTTTGTGATTTTTTTGTAGTATTAATCCAATTTAATGAATAACTAACAGATAATAAATTTGTCACAAATATATCAATTTAAAGTTTGAACTAGTTTAAGGTAAATTTATTATAAGTACACTAATTTTGAGTTTTCCGTGATATTAATTATTTTTCAAATGTGTTTCCAAAAATAGTCACCTAACACTTCAATAATTGCCCAATGATCTTTAGAGCCTTAAAGCCCATATCAAAGCCCAACCAAATGCAGCCTCAACTTGAGCTACATCTTCAGAATCTTCGCCACTGCTGTGGTGTTGAAAAGTGGATGTATTATTCATCCCCACAAGAGAAATCGAGAGGAGGGATTCAATAGCAAAGAGCACGAAATCTGGAGGCCATGTTTGGCAGTCATTTACAAAGTCACTCGGTGTTCTTTTTCTAATCAAAGTCTCCGAACTTCCTACACCAACGGAAATAATTATACCATGCTACTTTCATTGCAGGTTCATTTTCCCCGATGGAAGAAAGTTAGAAAGTAAAGTAAAAAAGGAAAACAAAAAATCGATATTGCAAAGTATACTAAGCATAGCTTACAAAAATTATCATACGGATCAACATAACAGATTGCCAATTCCGGCCTGAAGAGAGCAACGTGACAGATGCGCCTCTAAATATGCACGTGCCACCTTCAAGATCCACTAAAAGTATGCCACATCACTTCTGCTAAAAGTATGCTACATCACTTTCGCTAAAACTATGCCACATCACCTGGTGCACCAATTTGTGAACTGGTATCAATATAAGTAGCATTATTCATTTTGAGCGGTTCAGAGAGTCAACTTACAGATGAAGCAAACTCATTTTACATAAGGTATACTCATCTCTTTCCTTTATAGTACCATTATAAGAAAGTGTGGGATTAAGTGATTCAAAAAACCAATCGCCTTTTACGACATGGAAGAGGTACCTTTTATGACATGGAAGAGGTACGATATCGTAGGTTTTGTTCAGGAGCTTTTAATTTCGAAGACATTGCCTCCCTTCATTTGGGAGATTGACACACGAAGTCATAGGTGGTGTGTTCCCCCATACCTCGGATAACGCTAGTTCGAATTTAGTCAACATCGTTTTAATGGGTGATAATTACTACAGCTGCTCATGAGCCATGACCATTGCTCTATCCGCAAGGAATAAAATGGGTTTCATCATGGGAGATAATCTGAAACCCGAATCAACTAACACATATGCCCCATGGGTTTGAGTCAACAGCATGATACTATCATGGATCCTGAATTCCATCCATCAAAATCTTGTCTTTACCGTTTTGTACACGGAATTTGTTGTGGAAGTATAGGCTGATCTGCATGAACGTTTATTACCGTCTGATGGTCCTTGCATATTTCGCCTCGAGCAGAAAATATGCGCTCTTGAATAAGGTAAAGATGACATCACTAGGTATTACAATAATTTGCGGCGTTATTGGGATGAGCTGAACAATTTGGAACCCTTGCCGGATGCTCTTGGGAGGCAAAGACATTGTTTGTGATGCAACTTGAGAATCGACGTCTTTATCAATTCTTAATGGGTTTAAACCCGAGGTATTCTAATGTGGTCAGTCAAGTTCTGCTCATGAATCCGTTACCCACTGTTGCACGAGCTTACTCACTTATTCTTCAAGACAAATCTCAACGCCATGTTCACTTGACTCGTACCTCCACCAAGAGCACACTGTTGACATATGACTCCATGCGAAACATCCCGCCTCAAAGGGACTCGCCACTCTCGACTCGATCCCCTAAGCACACCAAGACAGCTTCTGCTCACCTTGCAAAATGCGGGCCTCCATCACATGCTCGCGAACGTTGTGCCCATTGCAGTATACCAGGCCATTCCCGTGATGTTTGCTTCCGCCTCCATGGATTTCCTGCTAATTATAAGGGACAACGTCAGGACCAGCCCCATATAAGCCCTCGGACAGCAAGCCTGCCAGTAGTCCCGAGAACTCCTCTTCGGCGTCTCCCATGCCATTCACCGGTAAGCAATATAAACAAATCATGCGTTTACTCCAAGTGGTAAACATTTCCAAGGCAAATCTCACAGGCATTGTTCTCGACTTGAATTCTAATTCATTAAATTCTTGCACTTCTGTTATTGACACCAGAGCCATGAATCACATTACACATAACCCTGAATCACTTCAATATGCACAAGCATACCCGAAACCTCTTCCCGCTATTGGCATACCTAATGGGGTTGGAGTTCTCGTCACTTCACACACGGCTCGGTATCTCTAACGTCAACCCTCACCCTTATTGAGGTTCTTTGTGCTCCAACCTTTAAGTTTCATCTCCTATCCATTTAAAAAATTACTCAAAAATTAAATTGCTCAGTTACCTTTTTTCCCTCTTATTGCTTGTTTGAGGACCTCTCGATGAAGAAGATCATTGGTTGGGGCCTTCAACGTGGTGGTCTCTACAACTTGGAGCTCTCTCCCGAACGTGCCGCATTATCCGCCCACCTGCCTATCCACAGTTCATGGCATGCCCATCTTGGCCACCCATGGAGGAAGAACGGACCGTCGGTCTGTTCATGAGCCAATTTGTGGCTGGAGGATTCCTCAGTTTAGGAGCTTTGTTCTGACATGATAACTAGTCAAAAAAAAAAAAAAAAAAAAAAAAAAAAAAACGACGGTGCTCAGGAAAAATCAATCAAAGCAAGCCGAAAGCAAACTAACGAAGGACGATCAGTCTGAAGGAGAAGCGAATGGACGGCTAGTGGCAACCGGCCAATATCAGATGACCGAAGGCAAGAGACAAGCTCAATGATCATCGCACTATGATACCATGTTTCTAATCAGAAAACGAAAAATATTGGGGAATATTGTATTGTGTATATCTCTACTTTTGTACATGCACTACAAGCCTATTTATAATACAAGAAGGATGTACAATAGGAAAGAGTATACAAAATACCGTTTCCTATTCTATATTCCGAATATCTAATCTTACGGATTGACCGGATCAATTAACCTACAATTCTGATTCCTTCTTTTATTTATCAAAAAAAAAAAAACCTGCAATTAAAATAATCATAATCAAATCATATCTCTTACTCTAATATAGCAAGTGGATAGGACTCACGCCCAGTACCAACCGAATGAGGCTCTGATACTACTGTTACTCTTAGTGTTAATGTGCAAGCGTGTATGTTTGTGAGATCTACTCAGCAAAGGAATAAGGAAGGAGCTTTTGGAGCTTGTTGAATTGTCAAAATGTTGGGTACAAGGGATTTATGTAGCTGTAGTTGATCTGAACATGAATGAACGACCATGAAGCCTCTTGGTGTCTCGACCTCCTTTTTTTGGCGTTCGATATGTGCGGGCATCGACGGAAACTAATGGCTCGGCTAGATTAGGCTTAGCCCAGGCTCTCCCAAACCCACCAATCCATGAGCTCCTTGTACCCTTTTAGATTTATGTGACCACATATTTATTTCTGACTGAAAATCACTCTCAATGGAATCTTCATCAAATAGCATTAGTCTTTTTTCATATGCCTCCATAGAGCTAATTTATTCACTGACTAACATGTTTTTTAAATCCTTAGATTCTTCTATAGAGGTGACAATATGATTATATTCTCTAATAAGTTTCACAAATATTTTTTCTACTACCTTGATATTAACTCCATAAGCCCTCATTTGATTTACTCATCCATTTAATCTTCCGCATTATTGTTTGAGAGTCCCATAATTGTTTATTGTAGCATTTTGAAGAGACTAAAATCTAATGATTTGTGCCTTTGTTGCGTCTTGAAACTTGAAACTCTTCTTTTAATATGTTCTAAATTATGTTACAAGTTCGAGCTGTATATGAAATCCGATTTGATTGGAAGATGTTTATTGGATTCAAGGCCAGCGCACTTACCCTATTTGGATTAGAACTCAAAGAGTAGGCTGTTGTATCCTTATCCAAGCCGCCCATTAACTGGAACTCCTTATAGCCAAAAAAAAAAAAAAAAAAAAAAAAAGGAGCTCGTATATGTTGGTGCTCGTCGGAAGAGAAAAGGGAGAAACATGGATTTGCGTGGGGCTGAGTGTGCCGTTGACTTCTTCAAGCCATAAAGTGGAGTTATCTTTTCCTTGGTAGTACGAAGGAGATTAAACATCGGGTGAAGTTTGTGCAGAGAATCTGTCATCCAATTGAGGCACTTTCCTGGTGAAGATTGACGAGTGTTTCAAGTTTTCGGTGATTTGTTTATCCAGCAATTACGTTAGGCTAAATATTATGGGTTTCAATATAATCTTGGACAGGGAAATATTTGAGCATTGTGAACAATTGTAACTCTATAATTCTTCAATTGATTAACTGTTATTTGCAGCTAACCTCCCTATGGAGTGGCTGCTGATGGCCGGACTGAATCGTGGAAATTTTTCCTTGTTGTTTCTCATTTTATTTCTCTGATGATTTCATTCTCTTGCGATATTTAATATCATACATCCTTTAGCTTCCTCGTTATTATATATATAATGCCGGAAGCTTGTTCCTTCCTACGGACCCGCATATCCTTTCTCCGCAATGTCGTGTAAATCTTGTGCCACCAAGAAAGTAATCATTTTAATGCTCCAGTAAATATAGTTATTTTCATCAAAAGTAGGAACGTTAGTGAGATAGGGTTGGCCATTGTTTAGATATCGGATATTCGGATGGGTGATTTAGTAGCTGGTGGATAGGACTTACACCCAATACCAGTCAAATGACGCTCTAATACCACTGTTAGCTTTTAGTGTTAATGGGCAAGCGCATATGTTTGTGGGGATTTACTCAGCAAAGGAACACGGAAGGAGCTTGTGAAGCTTGTTGTATTATCAAAATGTTTGGTACGAGGGATTAATGGAGCTGTAAGTTGATCTGGAAAGCCTTTTTATAGTCCTTCCTAATCGATTCTTGTGTTAGGAATCTCTGTCACCAACAGAGAAATTTGCTTCATATTTCATGTTGGACAGATTATTAGCCATTACTTCTAACTACCACCAACCAAGCTAGAACCCCTTACTTAAAGTGCTTACAATAGATCTAGAAACTTGTAGTGTGTTGGCTTTTCTGGATAAGTTGACCACAGCTTCAACAAAATTTAATCAAAAATAAAACGTTGAAGTGGAAGATTTAATTTGCCTAAAAAATCGATCATCTTCAGACTACCTATCCAAATTGGACAAAAAATGAAGAAGACTGAAACAAGCGAATCATCATCTGATAATGATATATAAACAGCCGAACGTCCATCATTCAAAACATTTAAAGAGGGAAATAAGCACGACTGAAAGTAGGAGGAAAACCATTCATGAGAACAAGCCTCAACCAATCGACAGATAATAATCGAGTATCAGCCATAGGAAAAAAACCCAAAAATGGAAAATCGAAATTATTATGCAGAGGCTACGGAAGGGTTCAATAGTAGGTGAGCACGATAAATATGGTCTGAATTAAGGTGAGTGTGAAGAGGAAGATGGCGGCAATGAGAGACAATGCACTCCAAGGACTACTGAAGTAGGTGTGTCTAAGATTAGCCCTCCACCTGTTCCAGGGCTTCTCGCAGTACTCACTGATTTTCTTCTGCACGGCATCAAGGCTGCTGTTGGGTCCGACCGTCACTTCCTTGCACAGCGAGTTGAATAGGTCAGCGACTGCATCGTCGCACCCAATAGAATTCTGGATGATGCCTTGGGCATGGAGCAGCGCGACATCCCACTCATTGTTGATGATGTTGTCCATGAATTTGGTGTAGGATGTGATCTCGTTCCCAGTCCCGATGTGCAAGCGCTCGAAAGTCATGAGATTGAGGAGCTCGGACTTGGTGGTGTCATCCACCATGATAGCGGGGAGCTTCAGGACCCCTCTGGCAAAGGAGATGTCCTTGAGACTGCTGGTCAGGCTCTTCTTGAACTGGATACCGGTCTCCTTGAGCTCGGTGGCCGACCGGATTATCCCGTGCTGGACCTCCTTGGTCTTCTTCGGTAGGCACTTCCTGAAGACGTCCACGACATGCCCCATCCCCGGGATGCACGTGTCGAGGGAGCTTTTGTCACCCTGCGTTGTTGCAGTAAAGCCAGCGCATTGAATACGAGATTGTTGTCGTGTGGATACTACTTGCTTGGTGGAAAAAAAAAGAAAAATATCTCCCATAGACGTGGTCCCTAGAAAAGATTATCACCTCGCCAGCTTCAGGCCCCACATTTATTTTCTTGTGCTGGACCTTTTGGGGCTCCTCAGCCGGCCTTTCCTGAAGACGTCCACGACATGCAGGCATCTGCCCATCCCCGTGATGCTCGTGTCGAGGGAGTAGAAACTGAGCACGAGGTTGTTGGTCTTGTTGATGTATTCATCACGCTGCGTTGTTGGAGTGAAGTCAGTGGCATTGAATTCGAGATCGTTGTCTTGTTGGTGTACTGTTAGGGGAACATAGACGGGGGTTTGCGTGCTTGGAATGACCTCTCTAACGATGGAGTGAAATATAAGAAACTAACCTCCTCACCATTGCTCTCGACAGCGACCAGTTGATACAGCACTAGCATAGGCAGCTGATTCTCCAGCATCAGCATGTCCCGTCTTATATACGGCGTTATGTATGCCAGCCTGTGGGTGCTGAAGATGGGATCATTGGGCGCGTAGTCATTCTTTTCCTTCTCTGCCGTGGTGGCCCTCATGATCTCGAGCATGAAGCAGCCGTCCCTGATCATCAGCTCCAGGAAATGGTCCCCCCTGTCCTCCTTCCACTTTCCATTCAGCGCATCGTAGCTCTCCTTGAGGTCCCGTGCCGCATCCCTCAAGGACTCGAAGAAGGGCTCAAGGGACTTCCCGGACCGCTCAAGGAAGCGGTCGCACGCACGGTGCTTGTGTTCCTCCATAGGGACGAGGTGGTCCTCGCCATGGTGGTAGGGGCCAAAAGAGACGACGTGTGGCTGGTAGGCATCGGAGTTGAGCTTGGTGATGAAGGCGGGGAGCCTGTAGATGCACGGATTCTTCAGGTACCGTTGCTCGTCGGAGGGCATGCAGTCCAGGTTCCTGTCGACTGTGACCATCCAGCACCCCGTCAACCTCGGCTCCGGGTCGGGTGGCAAGGCAAACTTGGTTGAGGGAGCTTCAGAGGTTCCACAAGTTTCTGTTCCGGGTGAGAGAAGAGGAGAATCCATGGAGAGAAAGAGAGAGAGAGAGAGAGAGAGAGAGAGGGAAGAGTGTGTGAAGCCTGGGGCTATCCAGACCAATGCTGGTAGGATAAGGCGCTTTCTTACCATTCGTGAGATAAAAAGAAAGACAAACAAGATTATATTATTGACGATATGGAAATATCAATTATATTTTATCATGATAAGATCTCTAATGAATTTGAATTGAAAAAATCTATGAACTTCAAGACCATGACACATCTAAAAAAGCATTAACTTCATCATCATAACTCATCCTCAAATATGAGTTAATTAATAAATAATTTTTATGGATTTGAGTTTTAAAGTCCAATTAAATATGGGTTTTTAAATGCGTCTAGGCTTTTGTCCATATCCAACCCATCTAAGCACGGAACTACACTCCACCACAAGATGGGGCCCAATCTGACCCTCTCACTCCCAGCAATCAAAATAAAGGGGCAGTCGTTTCGAGAACGTGACGAATCTGGGTGGGCCCCTCCTCCCACGTGTGGAAAGTCTTCAAATCTCTGGGACAGAAATTGTCGTTCATTCTTGTTTCCTATTGGGAACAACCCCAATATTTATTGTATTTCCTGAATTATCCGTGCAAAAGTTCGAGCTCAGAAAATACACACAAATCGCAAAATACACACAACCAACAATTTAAGGCGAAAAAATTGCTAAAGTGGATCTCAAATCAGGCCGGGTACGAATTTCATATGAGTGATTATATTAATATTGCATAAAACTAAATCAAAACGGGTTAAATTAATCAAATTTTGGTCGAACTGTTTTCGACTCAATTTATGAGTTTGATGGGTCATGTATAAATCACTTTTTATGCACGAGGTAAAGAGAACGTGTTTAAGCATGTCCCCTCGAAGCCGTAGGGAAATGAATTGTATGCACATAAATAATGACATCTCGCGATCGTATCCGAACATTTGAATTCGATGAATTTCACAAGTGTCTACCTAAATTAAAAGGGTTGTTTGAATGGAGAATGATAATTGAGGTACGAACTTCGCATATTAATGTTTGATGTGACATTAGATTTATAATAGTATTTTTTTTTTTTTTATTTGGTAATAATTTTTACCTTGTATGCTTGGGATATGCTAGATTTCTTATTTGATATATCATATTTAGTACTCGACACCCTTCTCCCATATATACACCACTTGTAGGGAAAAAATTTCACAATGAGTAACATTCTAGTAATATTTATGCACGGTTAGTTCCGAATAATCATATAACTTCTCATAAATTAAATTTAGATGGCACACAAGACAGGTTGTAATCATTTTGTGTGAAATTAAAAAATGTCCACCAATTTCAAATGGAGAAAAATTAGTTTAAGCAAAACGATTTATTGAATTCAAATAGAGGCAAAGTTAAGTTTCCAAGGTAAACAAAATATTAATGTGGGCTTTATTTTTTTTTTATAGATAATCATTTAAATGTAATTGAATGTGCGCATTTATGAGCTCCAATTAAGAGTTCTCTTAAAAGATGTTTCTAGTCTAAACCCACACATGAGACCCCGACCCGAATTGGATGAGGGGGACCAAAATTCTTGATTATATTCCTATTCGAGTCATGCCATAGGAATTTAACCAAGATAGGGTTGTTACTATACTTTATCTAATTTCTTTGGATCCGGTATTGATCAATCAAGAGATTGACTGCTCAAAAGACGGTACAAGTGACACTACTGTTGATTGGCCATGTAAAGAGAAGGGTTCAGTTTTTTCTTGACTTTATGATGTACAAAAGAAATGGAAAGGACCAAAACAGTAGGGATCTTGCTTTTAAGTATTGGAAACACTCAAACTCATGAGCGATTGTTACTATGTAATTTTTGAATTGATTATTGGAATTTTACTGCTGGCTTTTCCCATGGTGCAGGTGTCGATACTCAGATCAAACTACATAAATATCTAGTGTTCTCTATTATTCCTCATATATTTCTGGCAATTTCATATTGATTTAATTGTAAGATCCGGTGAGTCTTTTATATTTATTTTATAAGAAGCTCCAATTAAGGAGTGTTTGGATCTATTGTGATTGTTATAATTAATAAATAGTAAACAAAAAAAAAATCTCATAAAAGATGTTGACTTAATCCGAAAGTGGCTAATTCTAGAAACCAATCAAATTAATATACAATTTTGTGATCAGTTTTCCATAAAACAATCAAGGTGAAATATGTGAGAGGAGGTGAACTTAGAGAGAGAGAGAGAGAGAGAGAGAGAGAGAGAGAGAGAGAGAGAGAGAAGGGAGGGGGGGAGGAGTGTTTAGTGGTGTCGCAGTGAGAAGATAGTAAGAACGTTTGGTGGTGTACGTTTGGTGGTGTCCAATAGAGGAGTGTGTCACTTTTTGTGGTCTAGGTAGAGACAAAAAATGTTTAGGAAATGTCCCATGAAAAATGTGGGAATCGAATTGCATGCACACCATCCACATCATCATACGACACGGGCCTTAGGATTTAATGAATCTCCCCACTGTCTGCCTATACTATAATGCTCATATTGAATTGAGTGCTTGTAATGTGACTTGGGTATGGATTTCGCCTTTTTTTTTTAATTGCCGAAGGACTTCACCTCTTTGATGTGACATTTATATTTTTACCTTTGGAATGATCTAAATTTCTTTCTCAGGGTCTCCTTTTAGTACTCAACATTCCTCTCTCTCTCTCTCTCTCCATACATACATACATACATACATACATACATACATACATACATACATATATATATATATATATATATATATATTCCATGCAACAACAGAAAAATAACATTTCATAAAGAGTGCTTTCCAATAACAACAAAGAAATCAAAATGCACATCAAAACTTCCCTTTTTAATTCCACAAGCATCTAAAATGCCAAAGAAAAATCAGATTTTTCTCACAAATTCAAAAGCAAAACTCCAATGGGAAGAAACTTAAGATGATCCGTCCCTTAACTCCACCAAGGAAAAAAAAGAAAACAAATCCAATTTACAATCGAGCAAGGCCAACATGAGGTTGCGGTGGTTGGTGGTGGGGGCTCCGTGGGCATGGCTATTGATAGTGGCACATGCATTCGGTAAAAGGAAGAAAGGATGATGAAGAAGAAGAGAAATGTAAGGCGCAGAAGAGAGAGACAAGAGACTAAAATTGGCCACCATCTAAGCACATGGAATCAATGAGTGGGGCAAAGCATGACTCACGTGAAGATTCAACACCACCTAATAATTTCTTGACTAGATAATGGATTGATGTCATCTTGTAAGCACTCAACAAGCTTGTCTAAATCCACTCTTAATTATCTCAGCCCACAACTCAAATTACGAATTTATTAGGAGTAATTGAAGTAAAGTAGATATTCGACTTAGTTAACTTGTAAATAATTAGTTTTTGCTAAGGTGACGGCCACTGTTATGGAGAAAGTACTATACGTATGTATGTATGTATGTATAATGAGGAGAAGGTCATCCTAGCAATATAGGATCTAAAAAGGTGTACTTAGAGAACACAACTTAAATAAAATCTCGTATGGTATCTTTACATAGCTATCGATTATTCATCTATTTAATTTGTGCTCGGTAAAGAAAACCGTTCCTCAAGGGCATTAGAACTCACAATGACATTTGCACGTGTCTTCCTTTCAAGTTTTTGCCACGGCTACAAACTCTGTAATCTCATTTACCCTCTAACGTTTACGTGCCCGACTTTGTTGCGTTAAGACCTAATAATATTAAATATATCCTTTGAGAAACCCGAGTACTTTCACTAATTGAAGTTCAGGATTCTCTGGGATTTCCATCGAGCGTCACCGTTGCCCCACCAAAGATGGTAGATCAAGATTGTCAGACATAGTTCATCGTGCGTTTGTGATTACTACACCACTATCAATATAACATGTATAATATTTTCTGACTTTTGCCCCTTGGCTTGCATTGAACATATTGTCCGTGTTTTCTTTTTCTTTAACATAATTAGCTCGATAATTTGTTTCCAACCAACAATTTGTTCCCATGTGCCTATGTCTTTTACATGAGGGCTATTGTGATCTATCTACAAACCAATAACCTTTTTTCTAATCGATTTATTTTCTTGCAGATAACGCAGGGTATTTTTTTTTTTTTTTTGATTTTTTTGCTTTGAAGAGGTTTCTCCTCCTCTTTTATTTTTCCACGAGCTCCTTGTACCCTTTTAGATTTATGAGACCACATATTTATTTCAGACTGAAAATCACCCTCAACGGAATCTTCATCAAATAGCATTAGTCTTTTTTCATAAGCCTCCATAGAGCTAATTTATTCACTGACTAACATGTTTTTTAAATCCTTAGATTCTTCTATAGAGGTGACAATAGGATTATATTCTCTAATAAGCGTCACAAATATTTTTTCTACTACCTTGATATTACTCATCCATTTAATCTTCCGCATTATTGTTTGAGAGTCCCATAATTGTTTATTGTAGCATTTTGAAGAGATTGAAATCTAATGATTTGTGCTTTTGTTGTGTCTTGAAACTCTTCTTTTAATATGTTTTAAATTATGTTACAAGTTTTAGCCGTATATGAAATTCGATTTGATTGGAAGATGCTTATTGGATTAAATGTTAGATGCGAAAAGCGCAATTCCACGATCTCCATAGCTAGAACAATAGTACTTATAATCGAGTAGAAAATTAACGCATCTATTTTAGAATCCATCAATCTTGATGTGGAAGAGGAAAAGTGACAATCGTCCTCTATTGCTCTCTATAGCTTTGACTCAATGAGATGGCTCTCACTCTTTAGCATTAGGTGAACGCTCATTTGTGAAGATAATTGTAAGAGTTGGGATCAGACCCTCTCATTACGAGCTAGGCTTAACTTAACCGACACTAACCAACCTCTTATTAGACTAATTAAAATACATTTTATCTCACCTTAGACCAATTTTGTAAAACAGTAAATTACAATATCAATTAATATAGCCCATATTAGAAAAACTCTTACATTAAAGCTCAGCACATTTATCCTATTTGGATTATAACTCAGAGAGTTGGTTATTGTAATCATCCCCAAGCCGTCCATTAACTGGAACTCCTTACAGCCAAACAATAAAAAAGGATTTCGTATGCATACGTTGGAGCTTGTCGGAAGAGAAGAGAAAAGGTATTGTGTGGGGCTGTGTGCTGTTGGCTTCTTCAAGCCTTAAAGTGGAGTTCTCTTTTCCTTAGTAGTACAAAGGAGATCTAAACATCGGGTGAAGTTTGTGCAGAGAATCAGTCATCCAATTGAGGCATTTTCTTCGTGAGGACACAAGTGTTTGTTTCAAATTTTCGGTCACTTGTTTATCGAGCAATTACATTTAGTGGCTCCCCCCTTCCCTCATCCTATTCTTTCGTGTCTACTTAAGCTTCCCTGGATTGGGGGATTAATTGATTGGATGAGGCTAAATACTATGGGTTTGAGTATAATCTTGGATGGGAAAACACTTGAGCTTTATGAGCGATTGTAACTCTGTAATTCTCCAATTGATAATTACCTAATTATTTGCAGTTAACTCTTCTCGTGGAGTGACCGCTGATGGTCTGACCAAATCGTGCAATTTTTTCGTTATTGTTGCTCGTTTTATTTCTCTGCTGATTTGCGTTATTTAATTGCATGCATTCTTCGGCTTCTGCATTATCTTAGCACACATGTCTTTGCGGTTTTTGTTCTAGTGGTTCGCGGAAATATTGTTTTCAAAAGTGCTTGTTGGATGACATACAGGGCCCTTGCAACTTTTTGTGGTTGCTCTGCTGGAAGCTTGTGTCTTCATACGGAGCCACAATCCTTTCTCCATGATCTTGCATAAATCTTGTGCCGTCAAGAAAGTAATCATTTAATGCTTTAGTAAATAAATATAGTTATTTTCATCGAAAATAGGAACAATAATGAGTAGAGTTGGCCATTGTTTTGGTGTCGGATAGATAGGACTCACGCTCAATGCCAACGGAATGAGGCCCTCGTACAGCTGTTAGCTTATAGTGTTAATGTGGAAGTGTGTATGTTTGTGGGGGATTTACTCAGCAGAGGAACAAGGAATGAGCTTTTGGAGCTTGTTTTGTATCAAAATGTTTCGTGCAAGGGATATATGGAGCTGTAGTTGGTCTAAACATGAATAAACAAACAGGAAGCCTTTTCATGGTTCTTCCTAATCGACTCTTCTGCTAAGAATCTCTGTCACAAACAAAGAAATTTGCTTCATTTTACACGTTGGACGGGTTTTTTGCCATTACTTCTAACTACCACCAACTAAGCTAGAAAACCACAAACTTCAACCACGTAATATAGTTCAACAAACTTGTGAAGTCTTGGCTTTTCTGGATAAATTGACCACAACTTCAACAAGATCTAATAAAAAAGAAAATGTTGGAATGGAAGATTTCATTTGCCTAGAACGTGATCGTCCTTCCGAATACCCATCCAAAATGGACAAAAATGAAAAAGACCGAAACAAGAGAATCATCATCTGATAATGATATATAAACAGCCAAATGTCCATCGTTCATGACATTTAGGGAGGGAAAAAAGCACGACTGAAAACAGGAGGAAAATCATTGATGACAACAATCAACAGCCAATCAACAGATAAATATCGAGCATCAGGCATTAGGAGAAACAACCAAAAATGGAAAAAAAGAAATCATTGTGCATGGTATCTGAGCACGGTATACACGGCCTGCATTATAGTGAGAGCGAAGAGGAAGAGGGCGGCGGTGAGAGACAATATAGTCCAAGGACTCCTGAAGTAGGTGCGCTTGAGATTAGCCCTCCACTTGTTACGGCGCTTCTTGCAGTGCTCGCTGATCTTCTGTTGCACGTCGTCGAGGTTTCCGTTGGCTGGGAGCGTCACGTCCGTGCACAGAGAGTTGAATAGCTTGGCGACTGCCTTGTCACTTCCGAAATCATTCTGGATGATGCCTTCTGTGTGAAGCAGGGCGACATCCTGCCTATCGTTGATGATTTTGTCCATGAAGGTGACGTAGGATGTGACCTCGTTCCCAGCGTTGATGTGCAAGCGCTCGAACGTCATGATGTTGAGGAACATGGACTCGGTGGTGTCATCCACCTTGATGACTGGGAGCTTCAGGACCCCTTCAGCAAAGGAGATGTCCTTGAGGCTTTTGGTGTTGCTTTTCTTGAACTTGATCCCGGCCTCGTTGAGCTCAGTGGCTGACCGGATTATTGTCTCGGTCTCCACATTTGTCCCTGCGTGCTGGGCCTTCTTGGGTTCCATCAACAGGCCTTCCCTGAAGACGTCCATGACATGGAGGCGTCTGCCCAACCCCGTGAACTTTTTAGTTTCATGGAGGAAGTGGAATTTTCCAATGAGCTCGTTGACGTCATCCTGCGTTGTTGGGTAAAGTCAGTGCATTGAATACGAGAGTGTTGTTGTGTCGTTACCACCGACATAAAAGGAAAAAAAAAAAAAAAGGAGTCTCTTATTGAAGTGATAGATTTAATAATTAAATTGTTAATTGATCTCGAACTGTGCATGCTAAACATTTAAAACATTAAATTTAATGGATTTCGTGTGAGGTCTATCGAAGATAATCAGTGCAATAATCTCTCTAATGACAGAGGGAAATCAAAGAAACTAACCTCCTTGCCATCGTTCGCGATGGCAACCAGCTGATACAGCACTAGCATCGGCAGCTGATTCTCCAGCAGCAGCATGTCCCGTCTTATATACGGCATTATGTATGCTAGCCTGTGGGTGCTGAAGATGGGGTCATTGGGCGCGTAGTCATTCTTTATTTTCTGTGTCGTGGTGGCCCCCATGATCTCGAGCATGAAGCAGCCGTCCGTGATCATCAGCTCCAGGAACTTGCCCCCCGTTCCCTCCTTCCACTTCTGGTCCAGATTGTCGTAGCTGTCCTCGAGCTCATGCGCCACCTTCCTCAGAGACTCGAAGACGTACTTGAGGACTTCCCGGACCGCTTCAGGAAGTGGAGGAGCGCGCGGTGCTTGTGCTCCTCCATTGGACGGAGGTCGACCTCGTCATAGTGATAGGGGCCGAAAGAGACAACCTGCGGCTGGTAGGCCTTGGGGTTGAGGACGGTGATGGAGGGGGACCTTGTAGATGGACGGAGACTTCCAGCACTGTTGCTCGTCTATGGGCATGCAGTTGAGGTTCTCGTTGACATGAACGATCCAGTTGGTCTCGTTCGGGTCCAGTTGGGGCGGCGAAAGTAACATGTTTCGGGGCTTTCAGAGATCCCACAAGTTTCTGTTCTGGGTGAGAGAAAGAGAGAGAGAGAATGGGAAGAGTGTGCGTGCAGTTTGGGGTTGTCCAAGTCCAATGCTGGTCACTTGTGCATAAATAGAGGTGTGGAAATGGATCTCGACCAATTTTGTAACTCATAAAATGAGTTGGATCATATATGTGTTAATTAAATTTTAATAGTTTTTTTTTTATGAAATTGAGTTGTAAAGTCTAATTGAATAATGAATATGGATTTTAAATGGTCGGGTTTTTTTTTTTTTTTTTTTATTTATATCCATCGGAAGAGTGTTTGGCGGTGTCCAGGGGAGGTGGGGTGTCGCTTTTTGTGCCCCAAGTAAAGACAAAAAGAGTTTAGCTAATGGGAAGGGTGCTTGGTTGTGTCCCTATGGGAAGAGTATTTGGTGGTGTCAAGCGAGAGGGGTGTCGCTTTTTGTGTCCCAAGTAAAGACAAAAGGTGTTTAGATAACGGTGGCGTGCAAGTTGGGTTTTTTTTTTTTTTGGGCAGGGGTGGGTTGTCTCTTACTGTCGCCCAGATAAAGACAAAAAGTGTTTAGGTAATGTCCTATGAAAAACGTGGGAATTGAATGCACGCCATCCACACAATCTTATGGCTATGTAGGAGCCTTAGGATTTATTAAATCTCCCAAGTATGAGCCTCAGCTAAAATGCTCGTATTAAATTGAGTGCATGCAATGTGATCTAGGTATAGACTTCACCTACTTGACGTGATATTTGATATATAATTTTTACCTTTAGATCGATCTAAATTTCTAACTTGGGGTCCTCCTTATGAGTACTCAATGCCCCTCTTATATATTATGTGTATTGTCAAAAAAAAAAAAAAACTATTTCATAGAGAATGACTTTCAAATAATATATTCTTGGTTAGCTCATGGCAATCTTATAACTTCTCATAAATTAACTTCAGGTGTTAAACAAGTCAAGTCAAGTTATAATTATCTTGTGTCAAATTCAAAAACTTCCACTATCTTCGTATGGAGAAAAATTGATTCTAGCAAAAAGATACATTAAATTTCAAATCAAAGTCAAATTAGTATTGCAAAATCAATTTTATGAGTTAAACTAAATATTGGAGTTGCTGGGAAGGGAATCACCATCCAATGAAGAAATCAAAATGCAAATCAAAACCTCCCTTTTTAATTTCGCAACCATCTAAAACGCCTAAGAAAAGTCAGATTTTTCACCAATTCAAAACCAAAACAAGCAAAACTCTAATAGGAAGAAACTCAAGCTAATCCCTCCCCTACCTCCATGAGGGAAGAAAGAAAACAAATCCAATTCACAATCGGCTAAGGCCAACATGAGGTTGCAGAGTTTGGTGGTGGGGGCTCCATGGGTATAGCTATTGACAGTGGTAGTGGCCAAAAGGAAGAAAGGAAGAAAGGAAGAAAGAAAAAGAAAAATGCAAGGCACATGAGAGACAGAGAGAGAGAGAGACAAGAGACTAAAAGTGTGCCACTATCAAGCATATGGTGATCAATGAGTAGGTAGAGCGTGACTCATGTGAAGATTCAACAACACCTAATATTTTCCTATACTAGATAAAGGATTCAAGGCATTTTGATATGACCTCAAAAGCTTGTCTAAATCTACTCGTGATTATTACCTCAATCACCCTAACTAATTTTTATTATTTTAATTTGGGTCGGGTCACCTTTCGCTCAGTTACTAGTTTATTCTTATCGACCTGTTATCTAATTAACGAGAGCAAAGTGATTCTAGTCCAAATTCCAAGCTTAATAAGACATATTAAAAAATAATGAAGTATGACAATTTTTAAATTTTCTCAAAACAACTTTTCCACCATTTTCTTTCAACAACTCTCTCTCTCTCTCTCTTTCTCCTCCACTATACTTGTTTGCGTTATTTCCCCTAACTTTTTATTCTCATATATAGAAAAGTCAAAAAGAAAGGCAGACTCAAAACATCACATCAAAATCGTGCACAATTTGACATATAATAGCATATCTACACCCAACTCAACTTAGAATGACATGTCTCTCATTCATATCTTATATTACAATGGCCGACAAAATAGAGTTTACAAAACACTTTCATTGAAACGAGAAAAACCAGCTTTTAAAGTGTCTCTATTTAATCAAACAAAATTTTCACATATCCAACATTATAAATTCCCTTAATTTTATTCAAAACGATGTTATTTCGCAAGCGATAGTTCGATTGGATAAGCAGAAAGATAAGAATCGCTCCTGTAGGAAGGCTCTAGCGTGTCTCACCATATGAGGGGCAATTCAATTGCAATCATACGAGAGACGCCATGCCCTTCTATAGCTGGCAGATTACGAAGTCCTTAATTCCAATCAGTAAAAATTGACTCGTGGGCCATTTTAATACCGAGCACGTGATGAGCTGTTGTCTACTAATTGTTATCATATATCATGCTTCCATTTTCTTGATTCCCACATACACAAGCAGACTGAAGGCAAATTCTGCGCGTCACTCAACGTATGGCTAGGCCTTTCACTTCTTGGTTTCCTGCATTATTTGTTTCAATTCCACTGCAAAAGAGGCCACGGAGAATTGTGAGATATTTGGGGAATCTCTGTTTCTCAACAATAACGGGTATTTCCGCACAAATTAAGACATCAAAGATGTTGCTTGGATTTCAATGGACAGCAACTACCAGAAGAATTCTCTGTGGCAGTCTTGCGTCCTCATCTAATATGGAGCAGACCTGAAGAGAAACTTCACAATTCTATCTTCCAAATCTAAGGCACACATGCATCTAGGACACACCGTCTACTACTTCATGTCTGTTAATTTCGTACTATTGTCAATGGAAATTTGCATCAAGTTATCCTAGAATTCTTAGCACTTACAAGGAAAATAAGTTCAGAATCTAGAATTGTAAAATGAACGTTTGGATACTTCTCATATTAAAGTCCCCACAAGATCTATGATGTACACGTACATAAATTTACGTCTCGAGTTGCATTAGAAGAAAGCTTTCTCAAGCATGTGAAGACGGTGCTTTACCTATAAATCATGCGCGCTGCATCCCACGACTCTTAACACATAAGATAATACTCTAAGGAAAATGTACTTTTCAGGGAATCATATGAGGACAAGTACTTTCCGCCCTATTCATGCTATCATCGTCACTAAAGAATAGGAAAGAGCAGGACCTCACTATACAACATTCAAAACAAATGCTATTACATACTCCCACTAGCTTTCTTACAGCACGTCACAAACATACTACATGATTCCAAGAACCCTCGCATCAAACCAAAGTGACGACTCCATGATATGCACAAGTTCCTGTCTTTCGAACCACGTTTTTAGTTGAACACGAATAACTCGTAAAACATCCAAAAGGGGGTCGTATTAGCAACAGATATATCTAGACTAGCCGAGCATGCCACACTAGCAAATTGTAAGTGGCCAGATTTATTATCATTTCCTGATATACAAAACCGCCATCATCAATTCAAATACCTCGCTGAACGATCGCCAAAAAATTATGGGAACCAGATTAAGTACAAAGTCTCATGACGAAACAGAAAGAGCTTGCTCAAGAAGGCTTAGAATTGACGAAGGCAATCTTCCATATCTTTTTATTTTGGAGCACTTCCACTTCGTGAGAAAGGTTCTCCCCTCGATGCATTCGTTATACCTTCAAACATAAGACCCGGATTCTTTCCGAGCATACTGCATCATCGTGCTGCGTGGAGCTGGAAACAAAGAGGAACCATACGACGCCTTTACCCAACCGAAAAATTCGAAAGGAAAATGCCCAAAAAAAAAAAAAACACTTAGCACACGAGGAAAAAAAAAAAAAAACACTCAGCATCTCGTCTTATCCCTATTGATCGACTAGGGGGAAAAGGACATAGCAGACTAACTTACAGCTAAAGCGCTCAAAAGAAACAACAAAACTGCCTGTGGATTTCCTGAAACTATGCTTTGGTCTAGCTATGATCAAATAATTGGCACAGAAAAAATGGAAAATTGAACGCAGCGCATCAGAAGCGAGTAGCGGTCGCTCAATTGAGTTGAATCATCGCCATTAACATCACCTCTACCACAAGTAAAATAACAAATAAGAAAGTGAAGTGGAACTAAAGAAGAACCTTTACCGTGGACTAAGGGTACAAAATCGAAGGAGGAGCAAGCTCTCCTGCTTTATAGAAATTGGCCATGGGACTAGACAAATACAAGAAGCTAACTGCGAGTTAATGACAAATGGCGCGCTTGATAATACTTTGTTCAGGAGAACAATTTTTTATCATAAATGATTTTTTTCTAATTATGTTTTCAGGAACAATTTCTGAACAAAAGAACGCACTTGCTAACTCCATAAAATTATTATTCCGGGATAAAAAATGTGTTTGGTAGGATTCTTAAATATTTTAATTTCTTTTAATTTTTTAATAATTTTCTTATATTTTCTTATTTTTCTCTTTTCTCTTTTTTCTTTTTCCTTTTCTCTTTGGCCAGTCGCCGACCACGGGGTGAGGTCCAATGAGCTCGCCGAAGGCTATCCCGGCCACAGCGAGGCTCGGCCTCACCGAGATCAAGGCGAGGCTGAACCTTGCCTGTGGCTAGGTGAGCCTCTGCTTCTCCGTTGGCCAAGCGAGCTCAGCCTCTGTCACGCCCCGAACCCCGAGATACGTGAACAAACCCGCCATGGTCATGTAAATGTGACATTACTAGGTAGTGTCACCGACCCCATTGAATTATTATGCGCATGCGGAACGTGCTAAGAAACCCATGACAAAACATACGGGATAGGACAACAGGAAAATTAATTCAAAAATCAAACTAA